>NC_071388.1:81697293-82000700 GCF_022682495.2 Desmodus rotundus | reverse complement strand
AGAGCTGGACAGCTATGTGCAGAAAAATAAAACTTAATCACCAACTTATACCATACACAAAAATAAATTCAAGGTGGATAAAAGACTTAAATGTAAGTCGTAACACCATAAAAGTCCTAGAGGAAAACATTGGCAGGAAAATCTCAGACATTCCACACAGCAACATCCTCACAGACATGTCCCGTAAAGCAAGGGACATAAAAGAAAGAATAAACAAATGGGACCTCATCAAAATAAAAAGCTTCTGCATGGCTAAAGAAAGCATTAAAATAAAAAGAGAACCAACAGTATGGGAAAACATATTTGCCAATGATACCTCAGACAAGGGCCTGATCTCCAAATATATAAAGATCTCTTATACTTTTATACTCAGAAACTTGAGAGGAAATTAAGGAAGTTTACCTCAATAAAGACACTTCAGCTTCTTGTTTGCATGGATATATAGTACCATTTGTTATGCTTCAGTTTGTATACCTTTCTCTTCATATTATCACCCTGGAAATTCTCAAATCTACTTAATTATAACATTTCACATTCTCCTCAAATTAATCGGAGCAACTGAACATGGCTGGGGTAAAACGGACAATCAAGTTAAATACGTCAGCCATGGCCATGCGCAGTTCAGACCTCCCTTCAAGAGAACCTGTTGCAGTGAGCACAGCTGACTGAAAGCCTCAACCTGCAGCACCTGCAGATTCTCTGCAACGCTCCAGCCCAAGCTGAGCTTCCCCCAGGCTGCTCCCAGACAATACCGCATATAACAAGACTGCTATAGCGGCTATTTCTGCTGTAGCCAACATGGGACCTTCCTAACATCAATCTTCGCTGGAAGGCCTCACATTGGCTTGGTCTTTTCAGATCTGCACTTCAGTCCAAAGCTCTGTTGCTCAGTTTTCCTGTCTTCCCTCTCATTTTACAGGTGACAGACCTGCATGACAGTCTTGAAGACTTCTCACCTCTGCCTAATCTTTACCCTCCACAAGCATTTCCCCAATAAATATCTTACACGTCTAATCCCAACTTTTCATCTGCTTGTTGAAGGATCTAAACTGACTCACTAAATTCATCTCACTAAATTCCAGCTGAATCTTTCTTCTTCATTTTAATCTTATTGTATTTCTTTTGTTTTTTTTTATTTTTTCAATTATAGTTGACATGCAACATTATATTAGTTTCAGGTGTACAATATAGTTAGTAGACATTTATATAACTTACAAAGTGATCACTCCAATAAGTCTAGTGCCTGTCTGTCACCAAACATGCTTATTATATTATTGACTATATTTCCTACATTGTACTTTACATCCCCATGACTTTTTATAGCTGGCTATTGGCACATCTTAATCCCTACCTCCAACTTTTTAAAAAGATTTTTGTTTATTTATTTTTACAGAGAGGGGAAGGGAGGGAGAAACAGAGGGAGAGAAACATCAATGTGTGGTTGCCTCTCACGTGGCCCCCACTGGGGACCTGGCCCACAACCCAGGTGTGTGCCCAGACCTGTAATCAAACCAGCGACCATCTGATTTGCAGCCCATGCTCAAACCACTGAGCTACACCAGCCAGGGCATTCTTCCCCTTCTTTACCTATCCCTCCACCTCCCCTCCCATTTGGCAAATATCAAAATACTCTCTGTATCTATGAGTTTGTTTCTGTTTGTTTTTTAATTTGTTTTTTAGTTTCCACATATATAAGTAAAATCATCTGGCATTTGTCTTTATATATCTGACTTACTTCGCTGAGCATAACACCCTATAGGTCCATCCATGTTGTTGCAGGTGGAAACATTTCATTCTTTTTAAGGTTGAGTAATATTCCATCATATATACATAATATCTCCTCCTTACCCACTCATCTAATGATGGATACTTAGGTTGCTTCCATATCTTGGTATTGCAAAGAATGCTACAATGCACATGGAATGCACATGTCTATTTGAATTAGTGTTTTGGGTTTCTTCTGTTAAATAAGCCGAAGTGCAATTGCTGGGTCCTTCTTTGTCTGTTGTTATAGCCGTTGCTTTAAAGTCTATTTTGTCTGATATAAGTATTGCTCCCCCAGCTTGTTTTCAGTTTAATGAAGTATCTTCTCTATCCCTTTATTTTCAGTCTGTGTGTGTGTTTTGATCTGAATTGGGTCTCGTGCAGGCAGTATATGCATCAGTCTTATTTTCTTATCCATTGAGTCACCTCTGTCTTTTGATTGAAGCATTTAATCCATTTACATTTAAAGTAATTATTGATAGGTACATAGTTACTGCCATTTAATTATTCATATGTATTTTTCTTCTTCTTCTTCTTAAAGAAGTCCCTTTAAAATTTATTGTAATACTGGTTTGGTGATGATGAATGATTTCAGCATTTTCTTGTCCAGGAATTCTATTATGTTCCCCTAACCAATTCAGTCACCCAACCTTCTATACATAGTATATCCATTTTTCTTTCTCCTCAAACTAACAAAACCTCTCTCCCCACAGCCCCATCCCTGGGGCATTTCCAGGTGATCACCTTGTAAATATTTCACTGACAAAATAGAAGTATTCAAAACACCCAATCCCCCATCCAGGTTATGTACTTTCGTTCTCATATACTCTACCTTCTTTCTTGCTGTTACTTTGTATCAGCTTTCCTATACCAAGTTAATCCCTCCAATTGTGCATTAGATTCCCTCCTATCTCACTACTCACGGCACTTTTCACGTTCAGTATGATCAGCTTTTTCTCTCTGGAATAATTTTCATCATAATCAAACATGCTGTATTAATACCTATTAAAAGGCTCTCTTAATGCTTAAATCTTTCTCCAATTACCACCTGGACTTATAGTCCATCTTTCCACTCCTTCTATTCTCTCTTGAAACCACACTAATTTATATTATTAGCATAATGCAATTTATACCATTTTTTCTTGCCAATATCACCTGAAACAAATTTACTGGTCAATTTTCAAACTTCACCTAATACAAACAATCAGCCACTTTCAGCAATGTTAATAACTTCCTCCCTTTTGAAAGACTTTTTTCTTTTTTTAAGATTTTATTTATTTATTTATTTATTTATTTATTTGAGGGGAAGGGAGGGAGAAAGAGAGACACATCAATTTGGTTGCCTGTTGTACAAGCCCTAACCGGAGACCTAACTTGCAACCCAGGCATGTGCCTTCACCGAGAATCAACTGGTGATATTTCACTTGGCGAGATGATGCCCAACCTACTGAGCCACATTTGACAGGACAAAAGACTTTTCTCATATTGATTCTGGACACCACTGTTTCTTGGTTCTCTTTTTATTGATTACTTCTTTCAGTCTCCTCTGCAGGAATCTACTTAGCTTCCACACTTGTACCATTAGAATTCCCCATATCTTTGTCTTTGTGACTATTTTACTGAAACTACAGTTTGTGATGTCTTACATTCCAATAGATTTAAATATTACCTTTAATTTGATAACTCCGAAGTTTGATCCCCAGCTTCAGACTCATACATACCACTACGTTACTCAACATCTCCACTTAGTCATCAAATATAGGGTGGGTACAAGTAAGTTTACAGTTGTTTGTATGTGAAATAATACGATAATTAATAATAACACAAGAATAAACTTTTGCGTACTCACAAATGTAAACCTACTTTTGCCCACCTCTGTATGTATCTCATACATATTTGTGTATATGTATATGTAAATTTATATTTGTGTATAATATACACAAATATAAATTTTTGAGCCCCCCAAACATGTTTCTTTCTGTTTTCCTCATTTCAATTAATTTCAACACCTTCTTTCCAGTTATTTAGACCACCACTCTTAAAGACTTTTGAAAGTATCATCAAAAAAGAAGATATATCTGTTCCATCTTTTTCCTATTGGCTCTGATGTCAAAATATACCCAGCCCAAGTCTTTGTACCACTTCCACCCATTGTTACTATTGTGACTCTCCCTTCCATATATATATATATATATATACATATATATATATACACACACACACAAATATGTATATATATATTAAATTATTGTACTATACTCCTAATATTCTCTCTGCTTCCACACTAATCTTTTAAACCTATTATTTGCTCTAACTTTTTAAATGTATATTAGATCATATTATTCCTTTTTCCAAAAACTGTCCTCCTCCTTCAGAGGAAAATTTAAAGCTGGTAACATGAACTACAAGTCCCTATAATACCTGTTTCCATTTTCCCCTATTTCTCTGATGTCCTGTTAGCTAATTCTCTATACTGATTACTACACACCAGCCACATTGACCTCCTTGCCCTTCTTCCAGTAGTTCTTGCATCTGGAACATGGAATTCTGTTAGAAGTAGCTTCCTCTAGATATCTTTATAATTTAACTCCTTTACTTGTTTTACTTTTCTGTTCAAATGTCCCCCTACCAGAAAGGCCTTCCTTGAAAACAACATGTAAATTAGCTCAGATTCTACTCTGTCACTTTCTATTACCCCTAGATATTTTTTCATAGTATTAATCAAAAGTTGACAATCTCTACTGTAGGGAACCGCCCTGCCTGGTTTCAGAGGCTGTAACCCCCCATGGTTAAGGCTGAGTCAGAGTTGGGACCATAAGCCACTAAGGAGACAAAGCTTGTCTCCCTGGCAGAAGTGCCACCCCCGCCCACTTCTCCCTGCTTGGCCCTGAGCTTGGCCAGTTAGCCAATGACGGGTAAGAATCCTCAAGGGAGGATCAACCTAAGACAGGCTCTGGTCACCAGGAATAAACTTGCAGGGAAGGACTCGGGGGGCTGTGGAAAAAGGGGGTGATGGACCCTCGCCCCTCAGCTTTGAAATAGCCTGAGTCCTCATTCTGTCTGCAAGAAATCTCCTAACCTCTTGGCTGCCTTACTTCCCTTGCCTGACTTAAGCCTGAAGCAATAACAGAGGGCAGTGCAGTCCTGTGCTGGGAGGGGCGGATTCCCTGGAGAATCAGGCCTAAGAAAAATACATGCATTCCTGTGAAACCTACTTAATTTGTACCCTCAGTTTAAAAGATAAGGGTCCAGACCTGAGATGAGTCTGGTGCCTAAAGTTTTATGGCCCTCTAACTAATTGGCTGTAACTCAGAATAAGCCCTCAAAGTTCTCTGTAAATCATGTATTGTTTAACCCTTACTGGCTGACAATGATTGATGAGCTTTATCCGTATTCCTATGCGAATGAACCTAAAAAAAGCCCCTGGAGAGAGAGGCTCTGGGCCCTTCCCCTTTGAGAGAAGCGGCCACCTTTCCTCCCCAAGCAGATCATGACTTGGTAGTCTTTTTCTTCATCCATGGTGGACTGGGGGGGCTACGTTAAAGCCCCCTGACACTCTACATTGCAATACACACATCCTCACCACACACAAGGGTAAGTGCCTTTAGAGGTAATCTTGTTCTATTCTGTACTACATATCTTGAATTACATTGATGGTGTATTCAGCAGTGAATGTTTATTGAAGGAGTAAGTGCATAAAATGAATAATGGGACAAGCAGAGAGAAGGATCTAGTTATAAGAACTAGAGTAGCAAGTGGAAAGTTAGATAACCTGGTTAATAAATATAATTATTCTAGCCTGGTTATTCTAAATAATGTACACAGGTAGTTAGAAACTTGGATATTTTAACTAGCATGTAAGACTTTTACAATTAGGTTACCAGAAACAAAGTTAATTTTACAGAAAAGTGTTAACATAATAGCCCAGCAACTTCTATCCTTGGAAGGTCTACTTTCAAGGTTGGCTCTTGGCTGGTGGTGTCTGGGAACTTGCAGTTCAAGAGGGTTCCTGCCATTCCCTAAATGATGAGTGGTACACGAGGGGGGGCCAAAAATGGGAATTCATTTATAAATAATTGTGTATTTATTCTTAGATGTTTAAACTTCATCACTTTCAAAGTACTGTCTATTTGATGCAGTACACCTACCAAGACAGGTTTTCCACTGCTCAAAACAGTTTTGAACTCATCAGTTTTGATGCCTACTGCTTCTGCTGTTTTTGTTTCACCTCTTCCACATCAGCAAAATGTTTCCCTTTGAGGACTTCTTTCATCTGGGGAAACAACAAAAACAAAAGAGTTGCTAGGGGTGAGATTGGGTGAATAGGGAGGGCGAGGCGGGGGTCAGGCCATTTTTGGTCAAAAACTGCTGAACACTCAGCACAGTGTGGGCAGGTGTGCTCATAAATCACCCATCATGAAATGGGCAAACGTGTTGAAAGAGTCTTCAAAAAAACGAAAATTCAACTAAAGCAAATTAAGCCTCTTACAACACCAGCTGGTACATTACACAGACGGGTTCCTAGAACACTCGCCTAGCACGGGAGGGGCCTGCCCTCCAGAAGATAATGCTGTTTTATTGGCGCCCCCACTTTTCCTGTGTCTACACTGTTTGTGAAAACAATGTGCTTTACACCGTATCTGCCTTCATTCTGAGAATCTGGGATTTTCGTATGTGGCATGTGTGTCACTTGGAGGGCACCTAAGTGATCAGCTTTCAATGAAAAAACAAACAGCCTTGCCCATGAGTCTCTCATCAGCTTCTCTCAACAGAAACATTGCACACATGTTGCTTCGCGTTCACAGAGGGTAAGAGTGTTACTCTTGTGACGCCTCATGAGAGGGACAGAGCCTAAGGGGGCCTGCAGACGGAATGATCCTCATCTGCTTACGCCTCTTTTCTTTGTGATCCTGCTGTCTATGCTCACTACCTCTGTGTAACAAGTCTTAGGAGTAAAACTATTTTTTCCTAGAGTCATTCCAGAAAATCTTTTAATGTGGATTCGTGTTCCTCAGAACACAGTAATAAAATGCCTCCTCTGTAACACACCACTCTGTCAGACTTGAAGCCCCAATTGTTAAACAACATGGTTTCAAATCTCCTGAAAATTTAACAATTATCTCACATAGAGCCAGTAAGATCTAGCTACAGCAAACTGCAGAAAAACAATCAATCAACACGATGTAAATGTAACCTTACGTCTAGACCTGGTAAAGAGGCTCCTGTTCCTCAGATTGCTAAAACTGCTAAAAACCTAGCCCTGTCTCCTATGCACAGAGTGCTGAATAGAAGCACAAAATTATCTCACGCCTACAAGGGAAAAACCAGTGCGTGAAACTGTTGAGTAAGCCTCTGCTTTCATTTGAACCAAATAGTTCAGTTCTATTCTACTTCCACATCAATTTTATTGACAAACTTAGAGAAGAAAACACATATACACTCCCCTAATTAATTGTTCAGATACAAAATAAAGCATTTATAAATGCTACAGAAATAATAATAGCAATTGAATCTTCAGTTAAATGCTAAAACTTAATGACACACAAACTTAAGCTCTCCCACTTGAGATCTCATGAGAATAAATTAACATAAAAGTGCAATAATTTTAATTATTCTTGGAAAAAATAAAGAGCTATACCTAAAGCAAGACTGGTTCTCTCAGTAACTGCTGAGTTCAGTTTTCTAAATAGCACCTTTCCTATCATAGCCACTCAATAAACATTTATGGATTAATGAACTTCCAGCTCAAAAATAAAGGTCATGTTCCTATTTCTTTATCTAATTCTTGACAGTGATAATATAAAAAGATAATGAGAGGGTATAACACATTCGTGATAAAAACTTGTTATTTATATTTTTCAGAATCACTCTGCTTCTAGGTTTCTGACCTAACTGAGTAAATACTGAACACTTCCTGTCCATTACTAAAGCAACTTTGAAAAAAATATTTTCCTGAGTGCATCAGACTATTATTCTATTCATTGGAAGTCAAGAGTGCATTAGTATCTTTTACATAAACTATACTTTCAAGTAGTTTTTACACTAATTAAGTTAAATGTGATAACAGCAAGAGTGATGAAATGAAATTTAATGGAAATAATGCAATACATTAGAATTAAGAATTGTGATATGTTAAAATTGTTTGATTATCTAAGAAACTATTATGCTCACACTGTGAAATGGTCCAAAGATAAATACAATTTCCAAAACTTTAAATGAACAGGTGCTAAAATCAGTTTTTCTACTGTGAGATCTTGCAAAAAATAGCCATTTTTATAGCTTCTAATATTTATAAATAAGAACATCCATTTAAAATGTCACTCTATCATAAACAAATAGCAACTCAAAGCCTACAGTTTAGTAATTACATGCCAGAGAGAGGCATCATACTTGCAATATTATATACACATTTTGATCATAGAAAAATAATTTTGGGGGTCCTTC
Source organism: Desmodus rotundus (assembly GCF_022682495.2). Classification (NCBI taxonomy): domain Eukaryota; kingdom Metazoa; phylum Chordata; class Mammalia; order Chiroptera; family Phyllostomidae; genus Desmodus; species Desmodus rotundus. Next base: position 81,992,492 of record NC_071388.1, on the reverse strand, counting down.
TAAAGAAGACCTAAATTTTCAAATGTTGATGTCAACACAACCACTAGTGGAATAATCTCAACAGCCCTTGAACAAAGTGAGAGCCACTTGCTCATTATGTGATCCTGGCACCAATTTTAATGGTTTCCATTGGAACGAACACTCTTCTCCAGAAACGTCTGGCTTCCAATTAGGATGTAAAAAGGTAGAAAGATCTACAAAGTTGTACGAAATTTATTCTGAGCCCATCAGATGGTTCATGCCACAAGAGAAACAAACAGGCAGAAATCTGAGGAAAGACAGGCACCTTCAAGAAAAGGTGAGTGGTGGCTTACATGGGATAGAACATAGTAGAAAAACTGAGCTGTCATCTAAGCCAGTAAGAAGATTTACCCGAAATTTCTAGCACATTTCTAAAGGCCACTTGTGGGATAGGTTGGGAGAATAGAATTTCCAAGAGCCACCCACAGGCACCAGGCATCTTGCACTTAATCTCAGACTTTTCCATGGATGTCCGCGCAAGTTAACAAGGACATTTGAGCAGAGAGACTGGAATAAGGCACCACTGTAGGGTGGCACAGTTTTGCCCGGAACCTTCTCCTATCCAGAAAAAAAAAATCTTGAGTCAGGAGTAGGGGGAAGAAGAAAAGACCACATATGGTTGCAGCTAGGGCAAGAAACCAGAAAAAAATTAAAACAACAACAAACTTCTTTCTCCCCTTGAGAGGTGGGTCAGAGGCACCCAAACCCTGGCTGTTAGAAGTCTCCTTCATCTGGCACAAGGAGCCAGAGCAAGATCACAAGGAAAGCCTCATCTCCCCAAACCAGGAACGCCAAGGTAGTATAAGGCTGACACTGAAGCAGGACACCAGAGAAGGCCCTCCTGACCCCACCACCAGTCCGTTCAGCTTCCACTAGCAGACTAGCAAGGTGGGGCTGTCTGTCCTTGGGGTGGGGGCAGGGAGAACTATTCAAACACTTATTCTGATGTGGAAGCATGCAGGGGAAATCTAAAGCGAATGGAACTGGAATATTGAGAAAAAACCCTCTGACAATCCAGAAAAATTCTGCACAAGGCAACTTTAAAGGAATCTGAAGCAGAAAAAACACTAATGTAGTTATAACAAAACCCATATTTGAATCAAATTTTACACCAGTAAAAAAGTTGAGTAACACCCTTCAAGTTCTGAAAGAAAAACTTCAACAAAGAAATGAGTAACAAGTGAAAATATTTTTCAGAAATTAAGTTGAAAAACACCTTTTGCAAAGACTGAGAGGATCCAATACCATTTATTACAACACATGTTAAAAGGCATTCTTCAGGTAAAAAGAGTATGATACAAACCTTACCTGCAGGGAAACAGGTTTTGTCTGTGTGGGTAACTGCCTCCTCCCCCAACTCCCCAACATCCCCTCACCCCTCCATATCCCCCACCCCCAGCCCGGAGCAGACTTCTCTGCGTGGTCCTGGCCTGGGCTCCGGAGCATGACTGTCTAGGAAACTGTCAGCGCTGGCAGATGTACCTGCCCCTTAGGGTCTGGTTGCGGCTGAGTGCAGGTGTCCTGAGGGCAGGGGGGAGGGGACTGCTGCAGCTCTGCAAACTCTCTCCAAACCCGGAGCCAGCCTGCGGCACAGTCCCTGAGCATCCTGGGTGAGTAATAGGCCTGGTCCGAAGGGTTTTTCTGCCTCTGTGGGCTGGCCGGCCTGCCCCGCTCCAAGAATCAGCCTCCAATCCTGGAAAGCTCCGGCGGGGTCATTCTATTTCAAGGGGTGGGGACTCTGGGGCTTCTGGCACCTCGAAGGGGCCGCTGTGCTTTACATCTTCAGCCAACCCGGCCTCTGAGCAAGGACCTGCACCGCAGGAGGTTTCTTGCTCGCTCTTCCACACCTTCCCCATACCTTCCCCTCCTCCCCCACCTGCCTGGCATCATCTTACAATGGCTTTCTCTTCGGAGCCCGTTTTCTGAGCAGTGTTTGCACTCACTGCACCCTTTTGTCCACCACCCACTACAATTCTAACCCAGACAGTGTGACTCCCTGTGCCTCCAGGCTACAGAAACTGCTCTCTCTCTCAGTGGACACCCGAAGCCACCATACTGACTTTCATTCTTTTTATTGAACTGTGGAGTCCTCTCCCAGGCTTGCACATCTGTTACAACTCTCTTTCTGTCCCTTAAAGTAACACATATTTAGGAAGGAGACAGAAGGGTCCAAATCTGAGCTGTCCGCTATCGGTGTCCTGTTACAAAGGAGTTGCCTGTGCTAGCACTCTGAATCATCACCTGCTTTCTCGGGGACTTTGGACTGAAAATGATTCCTTCTCCTTCTATTATTTTCAACCTTTTCTTCTCTACCAAATTTCCTGTCTGGTATTTAAACATGCTTAAACTTCTCAATGCTTTGAAAATATTTTTCTCCTTAACTCCTCTCCTATCAGGACTCCAATTGTCCCTTATCCTCATGGACATTCTCTCCTGTCCCATGCCTCATCCCTCTCCAGTTGAGCTTCTGCACTTGCCACTCACCTGAAGCAGCTCTGAATTGTCGCAGATAAGCCTCAGTCTGCATCTTACTTGACCTCATTCTAGCATTTGACGCTATTGACCACACCCTCATCCAAGTATGCTCTTCCCTCTGCTCTTATCTCGAAATTTTGCCTCTTACTTTGGCTGTTCTTTAACAAGCAGCTTCTTCTCCTTTCTCCAACTCTCACTTTTCTTTTTACATTGTTTTTCTTATATTTTTCTTTTCATTACCATGTAGCCTCCTTGTACCCCCCCTCACCCAAGTAATCGCCACAATGTTGTCCAAGTCCATGAGTCCTTTTTCCTTTTTGCTCAATTCCTCCACTCCCTATTCTTCCCCTGCCTTATCTATCATCCTACTCTCTGTCTACAAGTCTGTCTCTATTTGGCTTGTTTTGTTTGTTCATTAGATTCCACATATAAATAAAATCATGAGGTATTTGTCTTTCTCTGACTGGGTTATTTCACTTAGCATAATGTTCTCTAGATCCACACACACTGTCGCAAGGGTAAAATTTTCTTCTCTTGCATGGCTGAGTAGTATTCCATTGTGCAAATGTCCCATAGTTGTTTTATCCACTCCTCTACTGATGGACACTTGGGCTGCTTCCATATCTTGGTGATTGTAAATAACACTGCAATGAACAAAGAGGGACTTATGTTCTTTTCAAATTAGTGTTTTAGGTTCCTTCAGATATATTCCCTGAAGTGGGATCATTAGGTCAAAATGCAGATCCATTTTTAATTTTTTGAGATATCTCTACACTACTTTCCACAGTAGTTACACCAATCTGCATTCCCACTAGAAGTGCAAAAGGATTTTTTCTTTCTCCTTATCCTTACCAGCACTTATTGTTTGTTCTTTTGTTGATGATGGCCATTCTGACAGTGTGAGGTGACAGCTCATTGTGGTTTTAATATGCATTTCTTTGATAATTAATTACATTAAGCATCTTTTCATATGCCTATTGGTCATGTGTATATCCCCTTTGGAGAAATGTATATGTAGGTCTTTTGCCCATTTTTAATTGAGTTGTTTGTTTTTTGCTGTTGAGTTTTGTAATTTATTTATAAATTTTGGGCATTAACCCCTTCTCAGATGTACCAGCAAATATGTTCTCCCATTCCATGGGTTTTCTCTTTATTTTGTTGATGTTTTTCTTTGCTGTGCAATAAGTTTTTAGTTTCATGTAGTCCTATCTGTGAACTTTTTTCTTTAGTTTCCCTTGCCTGGGGAGATATATCTAATAAAATATTGCTGCAAGCGATGCCCAAGATTTTGCTGCCTATGTTTTTTCCTAAGGTTTTTATGGTTGTGAGTCTAACATTTAAGTTTTTAATCCATTTCAAATTGATTATTTTGTATGGTGTAAGCAGGTGGTCCAGCTTCATTTTTCTACTTGTATCTGTCCAATTTTCTCAGCACCATTCATTGAATAAACTATCTTTAGCCTATTGTATGTGCTTGCTTCCTCTGTCGAGTATTAATAAATGTGTGATTTTATTTCTTGGCTCTCTATTCTGTTTCACTGATCTATGTATCTGTTTTTATACAGAGTACCATGCTGTTTTGATTACAATGGCCTTACAGTATAGTTTGATATTAGGTAGTATGATTCTTCCAATTTTGTTCTTCTTTTTCAGGATTGCTGCTTCTATGTGGGGCCTTTTGTGGTTCCATATACATTTTTGAAATATTTGTTCTAGTGTTATGAAATATTTCATTGGAATTGTGATAGGAATTGAGTTGAATATATAGATTGCTTTGGGTAGTATGGCCATTTTAATTATGTTAATTCTTCCTACACATGAACACAGTATGTGCTTCTGCTTATTTGTATCTTCTTCGATTTTTTTCTTCAGTGTCTTATAATTTTCCAAGTACAGGTCTTTTACCCTTGGTTAGGTTTATTCCAAGGTATTTTATTCTTTTTGAAGCAATTGTGAATGGGATTTTTTTCTTAATTTCCCTTTCTATTATTTTGTTATTGGCATGTAAAAACACATCTGGTTTCTGGATGTTAATTTTGTATTCTGCTACTTTGCTGAATTCATTTATCAGTTCTAGTAGTTCTTGGTGGAATCTTCAGGGTTCTGTATGTATAGTATCATGTCATCTGCAAGTAATGATGGCTTTACTTCTACCATTCCAATCTGGATGTGTTTTATTTCTTCTTCTTGTCTGATTGCTATGGCTATGACTTCCAGTACTATGTTGAATAAGAGAAGTAAAAGTGGATATCCCTGTCTTGTTCCCAAATTTAAGGGAAATGTGTAGTTTTCTTCCCATTGAGTGTGATACCTTGGGTTTCTCATATATGGCCTTTATTATAAGTATGTTCCCTCTAATCCCACTTTGTTGAGAGTTTTTATCATACATGGGTGCTTGATTTTATCAAATGCATTTTCTGCATCATTTGATATGACTATGTGGTGTTATCCTTCATTTGTTTATGTAGCAAATCACATTTATTGATTTGTAAATGTTGGATCAAGCTTACATTAGTCATGGTGTATGATCTTTTTGATGCATTCCTGCATCTGGTTTGTTAATATTGTGTTGAGGATTTTATCATCTAAATTAATTATGGATATTGGCCTATAATTTTCTTTCTTTGTAGTGTTGTTATCTGGTTCTGGAATTATGATAATGCTGGCTTTGTAAATAAGTTTGGAAGCCTTCTCTCCTCTTAAATTTTTTGAAATAGTTTGAGAAGGAGAGGTGTTAGTTTTTCTTGGAATGTTTGGTAAAATTCACCTGTGAAGACATCCAGACCAGGGCTTTTGTTGTTGTTGTTGGGAGGTTTTTGATTATTGCTTCAATTTCACTATGTGTGATCTGTCTATTCAGATTCTCTGATTATTCATTAAAAAGGACTAGTCAGAAATACAGAATGCAATATCTGAAATAAATAGTACACTGGACAGGATAAATAGTAGGTTATATGAAGCACAGGATTGAATCAATGAATTAGAAGACAAAGCAGAAAAAAAAAACACAGGCAGAGCTGCAAAATGAAAAAAGAATTTGAAAAATGAGGAGAGCTTAAGAAACATTTTGGATAACAATAAAGCATAACAACATCCACATCATGGGAATACCAGAAGGAGAAGGGAGCAAGCAAGGAATCAAGAACCTCCTTAAAGAAATAATGTCCAAAAACTTCCCTAATCTGGTAAAGGAAAAAGACAAACAAGTCCAAAAAGATCAGAGAGTCCAAAGAAGCTGACACAAGACACATCATAATTAAAATGGCAAGGCTTAAAGACAAGGAGAGAATACTAAATGCTTCAAGAGAAATGCAGGTGATTACATACAAGGGAGCATCAATTAGACCGTCATCTGATTTCTCAACAGAAACATCTCAGGCCAGAAGGGATTGGCATGAAATACTCAAGGTAATGAAAAGCAAGGACCTGCCACCAACGCTAGTTTACCTAGCAAGGCTGTCATTTAAAATCAAAGGATAAACAAGAAGCTTCCTGGACAAGAAAAAGCTAAAGGAGTTTGTTAACACCATACAAGTACTGCAATAAATGTTAAAGGGCTTGCTTTAAGAAGAAGAAAAAGAGAAAAAAGCAGGAAAATAGTCTAACAATAAAATGATACTACGTATGTATCTATCCATAATCACCCTAAATGTAAATGGCTTAAATGCTCCAACTAAAAGACAGAGGGTAGCCAAATATATAAGAAAGCAATACCCATATATATGCTGCCTCCAAGAGACCCACACCAGATCACAAGAGACACACATATTAAAAGTAAAGGAATGGAAAACAATATTTCATGCAAATGGAAAGGGGAAAAAAGCTGGGGTAGCAATACTTATATCTGAAAAAATAGACTTTAAAACCAAGGCTATAGTAAGAGACACAGGACACTATATAATGATTAAAGAACAATCCAACAACAGGATATAACCCTAGTAAACATTTACACACCCAAGCATCGGAGCACCTAAATATGTAAAGCACATCTTGATGGACATAAAGGAAGAGATTGACAGAAATACATCTATAGTATGAGATTTTAATAACCCTTTGATTTCAATGGATAGATCTTCCTGACAGAAAATAAACAAGGAGACAGCAGCCTTAAATGACACACTAGATCAAATGGATTTAATTGATGTCTTTAGAGCATTTCACCCCAAAGCAGCAGAATATACACACTTTTCAAGTGCACATGGAACATTTTCCAGGATAGGCCACATGTTAGGACACAAAACAAGTCTCAATAAATTTAAGAAGATTGAAATTTTATCAAGCATCTTCTCTGACCTCCATGCTATGAAACTAGAAATCAATCACAAGGAAAACACTGAAAAACACACAAAACATGGCAGCTCAATAACATTTTATTAAACAGTGAATACATCAACAATGAAATCCAGGAAGAAATCAAAAGATACCTTGAAAAAAATGAAAATAAGGACACAACAGTCCAAAATCTGTGGGACACAGAGAAAGCAATAAAAGGGAAATTCATAGCATTATATGCATATCTCAAAAAAAAAAAGAAGGAAAAAGAAAAAGCTCAAATAAGCAATCTAACTTTACACTTAAAGGACCTTTAAAAAGAACAACAAAGCCCAAAGTGAGTAGAAGGAAAAAGAAATAATAAAGATCAGAGCAGAAATAAAAAATAGAATCTAATAAAACAATATAAAAAATCAGTGAATCCAATAGCTGGTTCTTTGAAAAGATTAAGAAGATTAACAAGCCTTTAACCAGACTCATTGAGGAAAAAGAAAAAAAGGGGGCTTCAAATACATAAAATCAGAAATAAAAGAGGAGAAATAATAATGGACATCAAAAAAATACAAAGGATTGTAAGAAATATTATGAAGAACTCTATGCCAACAAACTGGACAACCTCGACAAAATTGATAAATTCCTAGAAACATACAATCTTCCTTTCTCCAATTCAAATAAATGGAATTCCACTGAGTTAAGCCCTCCTCCTGACTCCCAACATATACACTTTCCTAGGTGAGATTTCTGTTAAAGTCTTTGCCTAACTTTTAATCCAAGTTGATAATTTTTTTGGAGTTTTAAGAGTTCTTTGTATATTTGGTTAATACTCTTTCATGAGCTATGACTTTTGTAAACATTTCTCCCAGTCATTAATAGAGTCTTTTCATTCTCTTGACAATGTCTTCTAAAAAGCAAAAAATTATTTTAAATTTTAATGAAGTTCTGCTTGTCAATTCTACTTTTATATACCTTGCCTTGGGTATTGTACCATTACCAAACTCAAGGTCATCTAGGCTTTCCACTCTGTTATCCTCTAAAAGTTTTATAGTTTTACATTTTACATTCGGGTTTGTGAATCATTTTGAGTTAATTTTTGTGAAAGACATAAAATCCATGTCTAGAAAGGTTGTCTTTTTTTTTTTTTTTTTGGCATGTGGATGGACAAATATTCCACCTTTTCTTGAAAAGATTTTTTTTCTCTATTGTATTGCTTTTCCTCCTTTGTCAAAGGCCAGTTAACTGTATTTATTTTTTTATTCTGTGGTCTATTTATAAACTCTCTATTCTATTTCAGTGATCTATGTGTGTGTAGTCTTTTGTTAATACCAGACCACCTTGATTACTGTACCTAGATAGTATGTCTTAAAGTTGAATATTGTCAGTCCTCCAACTTCATTCTCTCTAACCACTGAGTTGCCCATCTCAGTCCTCTACCTTTCCATATAAACTTTAAAACCAGTTTGCCAATATCTAAAAATGTACTTGCTGGGATTTTGATGTGAATGGTTATGAATCTATAGACCAAGATGTCAGACCAAAACTGACATCTTGATGATATTGAGTCTTTTTATCTATGAACATGGAATACCTCAACATTTATTTCATTTTTCTTTGACATCAACATATTTTTAAGTAAAAAAAGGATATGAATAAATTAAAGGAATGAAACAGAAGATGTGTATAAGTATAGTGGAAAATCAGATTAAATCATATAAAATAAGGGCAAATTTTAGAAAACTCAAAAATCAGACAATGAGTTAAGAATTTCAACTTGAGCCCTGGCTGGTGCGGATCAGTGGATTGAGGACCAGCCTGCAAAACCAAAGGGTCGTGGGTCAATTCCCAGTCATCGCACATGCCTGGGGTATGAGAGACAACCACACATCAATGTTTTTCTCCCTCTCTTTCTCCCTCCCTTCCCCTCTGTCTAAAAATAAATAAATAAAATCTTTAAAAAAAAAAGAATTTCAACTTGAGATAGACTTCGTAAGCCCAGAACTCTTATTTCTTCAATTGACCTCAATGCCAAGTGTTAAATACTTATAGCTTTCTATTACTTAGAAATTTGTAAAAAGTTACTTCATCAAGTACACATTGTAAGGAAAACATTTGTTTTCCCTCTGAACTTGGGCAATACTATATACTCAAGAGTTACTCCTTGTGGCCTGGACTATTTTGTTTTCATTTCTTCTGTCTCTTAGGAACTTATCATTTTCCACAGATAGGTATATCACAAATATCTCCTAAAATTAACTATAAATCTGTCTAGCAGAGAACAGGGGTCTATGAGACCCTATTTGGTTTGTCATGGTCTCATCTTCAAAGAGCTCTTGTCAGGACTGATAGCAACTGCACTTTCATTTGATTCTTGTGTTTTTGCCTTTCTTGAAATGTATGTAGGGTTAAAATTCAGAGATGTATCCTCAGGCTTCCAAGTATCAGTATAAGTAGGAGATTAAGTGAAATTCAATGGACTTAAACACACTTGTATTAACATACAGAACACCCTATGCTTAGAAAATCAAACTGCAGGTCAAAGGTGAAATCACTTGCTTGTGTGAAAAATTAGAAATATTTAAACTCTGGGCAATTTCTCAAAGATGTTCACAGTTATTCTAATTAACATAGTGTCTCAGCCACTATATGTACCAAGAGTGTACTAAGATCTACTTTCAGGGATGAAAATAGGACATTATTAAAATGTTACCTGCTTCATTCAATGTTAGCATAGGAAATAGTACCTCATCTCTTTTATTTCACTTTATCATTAAAATATCAATAAAAATGAAATTGAGAAAAGAGCTGTAGAATCTTCATGAGACTCTAGAAATCACAACATAAAGAAATAATAATCATAACATAGATTGGGCCAAATTAAGAAATAAGAACTGCTTCATGCTAGTCCCAAAGTGGAAAACTTTTTATTATTAAAGGTAAAAATAAATCTTTTTATAGCAGTGGAAATCTTCTTTTTCTGGACCTCCATTTTTTCTTCAACAGTTTGTTGCTTCAGAATTGCTAAGATTGACTAATATTGACTAATATTCACTCACACATACATAAAGTAATTGAGGTGATTTGCAAAGTGTATACAATAAAAATTTTTAAAAAATTTTAAATGAATAAATGTTAGATATAAATTAAAATAAAAGATTATGATTAATAGAGGAAACAGAGTGCATAGAAGGTATTCTCAGAATCCTTTCCTATACTAAAGTTAAGCTACAATTTTGACTCTACTTAACTTGTCACCAACATTAAAAGGGACTGAATATCCATTAACGTGATTTGTGGAGATTTTGAGAAATCCAATGGTTTCTCAGTGGAAGTGAATTTCTCTTGGCATTTCAGTCTATTTCTGTTTTTCTTTTTGGCTTGTGTGTGTGTGTTTCTGTGTGGTAAGGAGTTATGCGAGTAGCAGTAAATGGTATAGTGAATATAGTCTTCTCCAATGTCTCTACAGCAAATTTAGTGGGAACTTAATGTCAGGTCATCGAGCACAGTTGGAAGTCATAAACACAATAATTACAGTAATTTAATAACTAAGACATTCAACAATAATTATCCTTAATTATTCTTCCAAATTCCTTTTACATCAGGGGGAAAAGTATTTTCAGGAGTAAGACAATTGCCAAGTGCCACTCAACTAGTAAGTGACTAACGCAGGGTCAGAATCTGGGCAGTCTGATACCAGCGCTCATGTTGTTATTACATGAAACCCTATCTTTGCCCCAACAGAAGCAATCCTGTAAAATGTTAGGAGAAAATGGTCCAGAGAGTTCCAATACAAGTTTCAGCTATTCTGGCTTTATTAATAAAACTAGAATAATTAAAATACTGTGATTGGATGAATCGAATGTCTGACAAATGGTTCTCCATAAATCTTTTGCCTCTCAGTTTGTTGATCTTTTCATAGTTGGTAATTTTATTTTTCCTTATTATCTCTTCAATCATTCACTTCTATGTTCATTCACAAACTTGATTTTGCAATCACAGGAAAATGAACGTCCCATCAACCCTTGATATCTCACATACACTTTAAAGCAGCATCCCATATTTTTCTCATTTATTCAGATGCCCTCACACTCCTTTTACTCATCATTGTTGTAAATATATTGATACTGTCATTATCTAACTATCCACAAATATCACTTGTTCTTATCCAACCTAAATTTCATTGTCTGTTATGATAATTACTTTATTGCTTATGCCCAATTATTTTGTCCCTCTCTAGTATTATTTTCTGATAAGCCTCAAAACCTTCATGAAACAACAAGCCAAATACTCTCTTTCATTTTAAGTAACCTAAAGTAAAAAAATTTTTTCACATGCCGTCAATATAGTTTTTTTACATTTTTCTTACTTTTTATTGAATTTATTGAGGTGACTGGTTAATAGAATTATATTGGTTTGAGGTGTACAATTCAATAATACATCATTTTTGTGTGTGCTCACCACCTCAAATCAAGTCTCCTTCCATCACCATTTATCCCCTCTGTACCCTCCTCTACCTCTCCCCACCCCATGTCCCTCTGGGAATCATCATACTGTTTTTTGTGTCTATGAGAGGTTTTTTGTTTTGGTTTTTGCTTAATCCCATTTACCTTTTTCACCCAGTTCCACAACCCCTCTCCTCTCTGACAGATGTCAGTCTGTTCTCTATCTATGAGTCTGTCTCTATTTTAAGTGTTATTTTATTTTGTTCATTAGATTCCACATATGAGTGAAATCATGATACTTGTCTTTCTCTAACTGGCTTATTTTATTTAGCAATATATAGTTCTTTATAATAGGGGAGCTGTCTCTCGTGTAGCTTCTCTTTAAGAAATTAAGCAGCTTCCAAGCAATTCCATATTGTGATGCTTCCACCTTCAGCATATGGTCTCCATAGTTGCCACTGTAGAGAAAGAAAGGAAAAGGGGAGAAAGAAAGAAAAAGATCGGTGTTCTTCCTGAAACCTACCCCATATTTGTATGCATGTGAACGCACGCTCAGACTTCCAGTCTCCATATAAAGGACACCTATCCAGAGATCTTCCTTGCCATCATATCAAAGATTATAGACCTCTCCTCTGCCCCATTTTCCTTACTCATTTTTATCTAGAAAAGAATCTTCAAAAATTGTAGGCAATGTATTTGGAGAGAAAGCAGAAAGATACCATTACATTAAAAGCAAGAGTAGGAAGTTCTTTAAGAAAGAAAAAAAATCAACTAGTTCAAATGATGCTGAAAAGATTTAGTAAAACAAATCCCTCCCACGCTCCATCCTCTGTTGCAAAGGTTAAGAGGGTTTTTTTGTTTGTTTGTTTGTTTTTTCTTTTTCAGATTCTTGTGTGGTTAAGGTACAGGGCACAATTTAGTTTCTGCCCTTGTGATCCATTCCTGCAAGATCTGAAAGGCACGGATGGAATGAATCATCATTCCAGAGCTCCAGAAAGAAGTCCTGAACATGTCCATTCATAGGACATGTCCATTCATCAAGTATCTGGTTGCCAGTGTCATCAATGAAATGAACTGTGGAAGTAGCAACTTTGACAGTAGCAGCAGCTGCTTAAATTCCAGATTGCAACTATAACTATTTGGTCTTTAAATCAAAGGTTTAGTGATTTTTTGAAACTTTCATTAACCAAACACTTCTAATGATATTTCACTACCAAATTTTCTGAATTCAACTCCTCTCTGTTTAAAATACTTAGAACTTTGTCTGAGAGAGTACTTGGTAACTAGAGAGGTCGCGAGGGCCTGACTTTCACAGAATTTTGTTTATCTGACTCGGTTGTTTTGAAAGTTGGAAAATGAGATACCATTAGTCCACAGATGTTTGCCAAAATAATTACATATATTATTATCTTGTAATTCCCTGGAATAAAATACACATTGATGGCAAACTCTGGCAGACCAGCTGGCTGCCGTGACAGATTGTTATGATGAGATTGAATAATACAAATAATGTGAAGTAGGCTGACTATTCTGATGGCACTGGAGATTTTTAATTTAAAAAAGAAGGTAAGTTTAAAGTTTTAAGTTCTCAGCTTAATTAATTATAAAAACAAGAAAGCTCCCACGTTTATCCTAAAAGAGTCTCTTATCTCTTATAAGGATGCAGGGTTGAGCTGATGAAACTGAAAAGCAAAGCAGAAACGTCTACTACAGATTGCTAAATTACAACATAAATGGATTTATCAGCCACACCTGATCTCATACAACTTTAAGGGATTGACTAGGAGGCTGAAAAGTAGAATGAGACATGTGGATGAATTATGGCGAATCGAAGGACTTTGACCCACACATCACAAAAAAGTCTCTTTAAGAGCAGAACAAGTGCCTCTTCTCCTGCCTAGTGACCGGAGTTCTGCCTGGACTGATGATTGGCTGTGACCTCACCTGAGACAGTTTCCTTGTAACTAGACAGTGATTGTCCTCATCCTCCATCCCTGTATCCACATTGTCTCCAGAACTGGAAGTGAATTAAAATACCAGCACCTTCAGAATGGCAAGTGTAAACTCTGACCTGGGAGAAAATAATTTATCCAAAAGAATTATATAATATCACTGATTTATATAGAGACTGGCTATTACATGAAGAGTTAGATTTAATGGGCTCCATTAATTGAGACAATGTAAATGTAAATATAAGTGAAACCCTTCATCAAATGTTAGTTCACAAGCAATTCATTTGTAGACTTATTTTAGCAAATATAAAAAACTATCCTTGATAGTTAAGATTTCCAGACATATGCTAATCTTTATAAGGAAAGAGTCTAGGGGAAAATCATGTAAATTGTCTAAAACAATAATTTTAAATAAAAATTATAAATACCACAAAAAAGAGCCCACATTTCTGACATTATTTATGCCAATAGCAAATCATTTAAATACTAGCAGTTAAATAGTGATAAATCATCAAAGGACCTAACTAAACACGCTAATTCAAAATTTAACAATTCAATAAGCATATGGCATATAATGGTTTCCTAAATCTTGTAGGTTATAATTCATTTTGAGAATGCTGTGTGATCTTGTAAGTAGGGGAAATGTAAAAAGGTACGTGTGATATCTACAACAATTTGGGGTGGCTAAAAAAATCCCTGAATTCCACCACTGGCACCCCACTGATGATACAGTCTTTGGGTAAGAATACTATTAAGACAGTCTAGGTTATTCTCTTGGATTAAGAAGTTAGGTTATCAGACTGGAGTGTCTATCTATACTAATTAATGTTATAAAAACTCCCTCCAATAGAATTTCTATTATTGAATTTTACATATATATCATAAATTATATAAAACATGTATAATATATACATGAATCCACACATTTTATACTATATATGCATGAATATATACATGCATATTTATGTATACATATAAGTACATACACACGGTGATATTTTCTATAGGTTTAGGGACAGCATAAACTATAATGTCTTATTTAAAAGTCATAAGGAAATTTTGTATAGATCATGATATCAAGAAAAGCTGTGCAAGTCAAGATTAAGCTAATTTTGAAATGTTTTTAATCCAATGTAAACTCACTTACTTTCTTCTGCTATGACAAGCGTAGTCATTCTGAGATCCTCTGTAGCAAGTGTCAAAATGGCCTGCATTTGCATCGTTTTATTATTTTCCCATTTCCATTCTACTCTAAAGTTTTGTTTTATCCTTATTATACACACTTTGCAGGCAATTTTCATACGTGGTGGAACAAGATAAAGGATATAAACATATAAGCAAATCTAATAATTATTCATTGTGTTTCAGATCAAACAGAAGTGCTTTACCAAATCTTCACTGGATTTCTTTCAGATACGCAGTCTAGGATGCAAGACTGTATACGGGGTGTTTGTCATCGCATAGTATTGAGATACAAATTAAGGATCATAAACATTTTATTAATAGCATCCATTATTAATATTCAATCTAAAGGGTCAAATTCAACTAAATTGATATTCTTTGCTGTAGTATACAAAAGATAAGAGACTAGGTCTCTCATTTGATATTTGGCCAAAGTAGGGTAGCATAGCCCAATCTGTCTTGTATCTTTAGCTTTGTCAACTGGCCAAAAACAAAACATTTTTATAAATGCCATAAGTGCTTCCAGTACCATTATTTAAAAAAATTAGCTCCAGCCCCTCTGGCACTCCCCTCACCTCGCTCACACAGGCTTTTCCTGGCAGAGACCACAAATGAGGAGAACAGTACTGCAAGGCTCTCCACTTTTATTGTACTTTTCCTTTATGTCATGGCCTGTATTTTGGGAAATATGTTGGGCTTGAAGTCTATATTTTCATCAAGATCCTAAACTTTATATGTGGTAATAGCAAACACTTTAATTTGGAATTATTTCCAAAGACCAGTGCAGTCTAAAATCTTCATTTTGTAATGATAGTCATGTCTTCTCCCAGTTGAGATGATTTTAAATTTTTTCTTTTGTTTTTATATATACCCTCCATATCCACATATTCCATATATCCATCCATTCTATGTGTCCACATATTCTATGTATCCACATATACTATGTATCCACATATACTATGTATCCATCCATCCACGTGTTTATTCATACATTCGTTGTTTTTTTTTTAAGACATGTTTATTCAGTGTCATTGACCAGACCATTACATTTAGCCATCAACAGCATGGGTTCCAAAAGAAAATCTACATTAAAACCCTTTGTTGGAATGCTTTACACTTTCCACAGAACAGAAACTAAAATAACCTGTTACATAATTAGTCACAAATACAGTCCTCGAGTTTTTTGTCCAATCACGTGAGTATTGTCTAAAACATATCTACGCTGTAGCAGCTAGGCCCTGCCACCACTGTGCTTGGCTGAGTTCACAAATCTGGTGTAATCTGTAGCTTCCCTGTCTCTACTCTGGCTCTCCTCTACTGCTGAGCTTCGTTTCCTGGCAGTAATGAAACCCTTCTGCCACTGCCATAGCTGCTGCTGCTCCTGGAGCCACCACAGCCACTTGGTTTCCTGGTGTGCCAAAGTATTGGCATCCATCATAGGGGCCAGAGCTTCTGCCTCCAAAGTTCCCTCCTTTCATGGGTCAAAAATTTGAAGATTAATTGCTGTAAAAATCATTTCAGCTTCCACCACCTCCAAAGTTGTTTCCTTATTACCAAATCCATTATAGCCATCCCCACTGCCACCATATTTACCACCACCAGAGCTACCACCCTAGCCACCTCCACTGCTGAAGGTTCCTCCATGACCAAAGTTGTCATTCCCACCAAAGCCACCTCCACAACCACTTCCGGAGTTTCCAGAACCACTTCAACCTCTTTGGCTGGACGAAGCACTAGCTGTCTCTGTCTTAGATAGGGCTTTCTTTACTCCACAGTCGTGACCATTCACAGTATGGTATTTCTGAATGACAATCTTGTCTAGAAAGTCAGGGTCATCAAAGGTTACAAAAGCAAAGCCTCTCTTTTTGCCACTGCCTATGTCAGCATTGGTTTCATTCACTTCAATTTTTCCATACTCTTCAAAAAAATCTCTTATGTGATGTTTTCAGTGTCTTCTTTAATACCACCAACAAATATCTTTTTCACAGTTAAATGTCCCCAGGTCTCTGAGAATCTTCTCTTGACACAACTCTCTGTGGTTCCACAACTCTTCCACCCACCTCATGTGGGCTACCACTCCTGCCTGAATCCACCTCCTCCACAGGGGTGACATGAGTGACACAGCCTCTGGAGCACTTGGTGTCTGGATCTCACATCACCGCACAGTCTGTGAGCATTCCCCGTTGCTCAGAACGGCTCCTCAGACTCTCATTGGTTGTTTCAAAGTTCAAATCTCTGATAAAGAGCTTCTGCAGCTCTTCTGGCTCTTCGGGAGACTGACTTAGATATAAGGACTGCGGGAGGTGAGACTTCAACAATGCAACAATGCTTACTTAGTGGCCTCCACCAGCAGGAAGGAGCAATCTAACGAACACATCTGCCAGTCTCCCTTCAGCCTCTCATACATTCATTCTTTTATTCAATAAAGTAAACACGTAGCTTGAAAGTATATTGACAGTCTCGTAAAAAAGGCAGTCTGACAATTCAATAATCAGGTTATTAAGTCATTTACTGTTGAATAAGCATTTTTACAAATCACCAGTGATCTTTGAATTTAAGTTAATATTAGTTTTAAAAATAAAACTATTTATCTTGGAATATAACTTCTTTTGTTGGATAATATTCATTTGTTCTAAAAAGACAGTTTCATGTAGCCAGTGTCCAGTTATTGATCCTATTGATCGTCCAGCTCAGTCACTTCTAATCTACTGAAGCTCCCACGTATCGCTTTCTGACAGGTTTTAGATATTACTGAGAGTCATAATAATGCTTTTTAGGTAATTCAATCTTAGTTGTTTTGAGCTGTTTTAAATTTTTTTCTATGCATACTATCCCTGTGTGTAATTTGCACTATTACTAAACATATAAGGTTTTCAACACAATGTATATATTTCTCTTCTATTGTTTTTTCAATAATAAATATATAAGGTTTGCCTTCATGAAAACAAAAATAACTTTAAAAAATCAATTCTATTAAGATTTAAATATATTAATATTATAATGAATATATTAGTAAAATTATATTTTTATTAGTACATGGAATGCTTTAGAAGTATAATTTGATCTCTCTGTAAGATATGCTTATTAAACTTACATTACTTGCTAAGTTCACCCATTTCCTAATTAGAACTACAAGTGCCATGATCAATAACAACCATGGTAGAAAAGAAGCTAGACAGAAATATTTCATCTTTTAAAAAAATAACAACAACCTGTTTTTAATTGCATATCTGCTACATGCTGGTTATAGTTCCACTAATACGTTTGGTGGCCGACACTACGTCTACGCTCTTTCTCGGGTGAAGTACACCATCCCAAAGGGGTTCTGCATGTAACATGAAGTGGCCGTTACTCACCATAAATCATGGCACTGAGAGTCACCAATATGATAGAAAAAGTAAACAGATCAATCTTAGTTCTGTACTTTGGAAGATTTTAATGTCTTTGTGAAACCAGCAGGGCTCATCAGAAGCCTGAGAGCCACTTAGAAATAAGCCCCAAAGATATTTGTATAAAACATTTATTTTTACTCACCACACCTAGTCTAGCCACATAAAATACATACGGGGAGAGGATGGTTATAGGTTAATAATCATTTTTATCCAGTAATTGATTTAGATCTGATTTTCTTTTCTTAAATAATTTTCCTTGTTTGTTTTCTTTCAAGCCCCCATTCCCAAAAAAGCACTTTTTTTACTGTATGTAGTACAGATCATTTCCATCTATCTTTCAAGGGTATTTTTTTAGAAAGTGTGATATCCTTGAAACCAAATCATAGTATTGCTGATGGGTATTTATTTAAATGGTATTTTGCTTTTAATATCATTCTTTTTTCCTGTCACTGTGCACTGATGATAGTCACTGTATACCCTCTAATTCCTTTTGTCACCCAAGTGTGACATAAGCATCCTTCTATGTGTCTCTTATGAGGTCACACATGTTTGAAGGAATATACCCAGAAATGAGAATGATAAATCACAGTCAACTTAGTTCACTAGATACTGCCAAATTGCTAACCAACCTTTATGCCTCCAACAGCCATGCACTTGGACTCCCATTTTGCCATATTTTCACTAGGTTTGGATATTAGGTGACTTTCTAATATTTGAAATTCTGGAGAATGCAAAATGTTCTTTAACTTGTTTTTTCCTGATAAATAGTGAGAATAAACATCTCTTCAAATGCTTACAGGCTTTTTTTTTTTCATGTCTGTTTGCTTGGAATATTTTTTTTTCCATCCCTTCACTTTTACTCTATGTAGGTCTTTTGTTCTGAGGTGGGTCTCCTGTAAACAGCATATATGCAGGAAGTGTTTTCTTATCCATTCAACTACCCTGTGTCTTTTTACTGAAGCACTCAAGCCCTTTACATTGAAGGTGATAACTGATAGACATGTATGTAGTGCCATTTTAGTGTTAGATCATTTTCCTCTGTTGCTTTTTCCCTTCTTTTCTTCTTCTTCTTCTTAAAGCAAGACCTTTAACATTTCTTGCAGTCCTGGTCTAGTGTTAACAAACTCCTTTAGCCTTTTCTTGTCTGGAAAGCTCCTTACAATTTTAAGTGATAGCCTTTCTGGGTTAAGTAGCCTTGGTTGTAGGTCCTCGTTTTTCATCACATTGAATATTTCATAACACTCCCTTCTGGCCTGACATGTTTCTGTTGAGAAATCAGGTGACAGTCTAATTGGTGCTCCCTTGTATGTAATTACCTGCTTTCCCCTCGCAGCTTTTAGGATTCTCTCCTTGTCTTTAAGCCTTGTCATTTTAATTATGATATGTCTCAGTATAGGCCTCTTTGGGTCCACCTTGTTTTGGATTCTCTGATCTTCCTGGACTTGTATTTCTTTTTCCTTCACCAGATAAGGGAATTTTTCAGATGTTATTTCTTCAAATAGGTCCTCGATCCCTTGCTCATTCTTTTCTACTTCTGGTATCCCCATAAGGTGGATATTGTTATACTTCATGTTGTGCCAAAAGGTTTTTTAAGCTCTCCTCATTTTTTTAAAGTTCTTTTTTTGTCTTCTTGATGCTCTACTTGAGTGTTTTTTTCTAACTTGTCTTCCCAAATGCTGATTCAATTCTTTGCTTCATCTCACCCATTGTTTATTCCTTCCAGCATATTATTTATTTCAGATATTATACTCTTTATTTCTGACTGGTCCTTTTTATGGTTTCTATGCCTTTTTTTTATGCTGTTGAGTATCCTTATAATCATTAATCTAAAGTCTCTATCTGATAAATTGCTTGCCTCCATTTCATCTGGTTCTTCTGGAGAATTATTTTTTTCTTTCATTTGGGGTTTGTTTCTATGTCCTCCCATTTTGTCTGCTTCTTTGTGTGTGCTTCTATGTATTAGGTAGATCTGCTAAGAACATTGCCTGTGACTGGCCCTGGGCAACCTGTTTGGAGATACCAGTGATCCACAGCTTGTGTCTCCCTCTCCTAGGCATGGGTGTATGCAAAAAGAACTAGGGTGCACACCATGGTAAGCTTTTCCCAGCACCAAGCCCAGGGAAGGGTCAGCTTAAGTCTCAGAGGTCCCAGAGATACAGCTTTGCTCCTAGAGTTAATCACTGAGATAACCTCCAGCTGTACACAGCAGCCTGGCTTAAGCTCCAGCAGGTGAGGTGAGAGGGATTTCTGTGGGGAGGAATTGTTGCTTCCCCTAAGGCTGATGCCACTTGTAGGGGATTGATTGCTCTGCCTAAGCAAGATGGATCCTGCACTATGGGGAAAGCCGCAGCATAGGGATCCTGGTGACTGTTTCTTCATTTCTCTCCCCAAAGCCACCAACCCAGACTCTCCTCACACATCCTTCCTCAACTATCTTTCCCTGGTAGACAGAAACCCTGCTGCTTTTCACAGCTGGATGTTATGGGGGTGCCTTTCTCGATTTTGGTGTGCTAGGCTGAGGAGCCAGCTTGGGGTTTATACCCCAAACCTCTGAGGAAGAACCTCCTCAGCCACTGAAATATCCCTCTGGATCTTCTGCAGCCACCTGTGGGAACCCAGCCAGCCCCCTTGTGCCTCCTCTGCACTCCCTACCAGTCTCATTGTGGTGAGTGGTTTCTTCTGTCTGTCCTTGGTTGTAAGGCTTCTCTCCAGCTAGTGCTCAGTTGGTTATCAGGAAGATTTTTCTATATGTAGTTGTAATTCCAGTTTGGTTCTGGGAGGAGGTTTGTGCAGCTTCCACCTACTCCACCACCATCTTGGGTGTCTTGAATTACTATTTATTTCCTTAGTTTTCTCTTCTCTCGAATAATTTACTGCAAAAGAGTCCCTTAAATATTCTTGATAATTATACATCTCATACCTTATTTGAATACTGTAAATATCTCCTTTGTCTTCCTATGGTTACCTTTCTTAAACATAAATCCTTTATTTTGATACAATTAAAGCTTCCTGTTTTTCAGTAGGCTCAAATTACAATCAAGTAGTCTGAGAGGACTCAGTACCTAAGCCATATTTCTGAATCATCCTTTATAAATTCTTGAATTTTCTTGAATTTTCAGCATTGATATAGTAGATGAATTCTAAAATGTGTAATTTCTATTTATCAACTTGAATAAAGTTGAATACTAATCTAGATAAATAAATGAATTATTTTATGGGATTATTAACAGAAAAAGGTAGATAGCTATAAGCCAGACTGATGTAGAATGATAGGGATCTGATGCAATACAATAATCTGAAAGCAAAGGAGAAATGTCACTTGACTTCCAAACCCCTGTTTGGACACATGATATTTCAGAGTATCTCTTAAATGTCAACAAATCTTCCTTTGTATGTGTTTGTATGTGTGTGTGTGTGGTTGCTGTTCTATTCTTTGTTTTCCTTTTTTTTTAACTTAAGGAAGGTATAATAAGTATCATTTTCTATGTTGGGCATAATTAAGAAGATACTTTTAGTATTCTAACCAGCAAAAATAACTTTTTTTTTAGTTTTTTGATAAAATTACTTTAGGTGAAAATAGTTTTGAAATACATTATATTCTTTGTTTTAAAGAGTATAAAAATGGCTTTTTCTGTTTAGTCTGTTTCAGGGTTGTCACTATGAGCCCCACATATTCCACTTGGAGGCCATGATGTGTTGTCTGAAGAGGTTCCATATCCTACAGTAAATAACTGTGAACTACTGCTTTTCAAATCAATACATCAGATAATCATAATCTTTTCTACTTCTTTCTACCTTGTTTCCCACTGTCAGACTGGGAGCAATCATTTCCATCTCCCATAGCTTCTTCACCTGTAAAATAAAGATTACAACACCAGCCACCTCATAGTGAGTTAGTTAAGCATAAATCACTTTTTGTAGAAAACATTTATGAGGATTGGCCCGTTGTAAGTACTACGTATGGATCAGCTATAGCTATATTTCATTACTAATGATATCTAATTATTGTTGTGTTCTGTGTGCCTCTAGATAGCTCTATCCCCTTTGTTCCAGTGTTCTGTGTACCAGTAAAATAAATAGCCAATACTGTTACCATTGTGTGTAAAATTACAATGTGGGTGTGGGTGTGGGTCTGGGTGTGTATAAAATACTAACTTTGTTTTAGTGTTAGATTCTAGGTTGGTTCCCAAACCATTGTGAAAGCTAATTGAGAGTCTCCTGGATAAAAGAGTTATTAATATAAAGGCTAATTTTGATTTTTGTCTGTTTAATACGTAGCAACTACATAGAAACAATGTTACTGAAATTACAAGCAACCAGCCCCAAAGAACTTCAGCTTCAATGGCCTCTATCTCATTACCCAATCTATTCTACCATCCAAATATTTGATTACCTATTTATGACAATAAATTGCAAACATTCTCTGTCTCATCTACTACAGGTAATTGTTGTAAAGTATAATGTTCTGGAGTCATTAAGTCCTGCTGTGTCCATTAAATTACCATTATATGATGCCGTTCTGGAAAGAGAACATATCAAAAGCATGGGATTTGGGCAGCTAGACAGAGCAAATTTAAGTCAGGGTAGTCAAACTGCATAATAAAACCATGAAATCTGTCATGACACAGTGTTTCATAGGCTTTCACTCTGATCTCATTAGCAAACCTGTGAGTTCTGAGAACCTGAAATAACAGAAGGGCGTTCGGAGGGCGCTCAGTGAAGTAGAATTCGGAAGTCACAGGCCGCACATTGACCACCCTGCGCTGAATGACACATTTCTAGGAACAGAGAATATGTGTTTTTAGAAACCCTCCAGAGAACTAGCTAGTGACAGCGGATGATAAGACAGTAAATACTGAGCCTAAGAATTCTGTTTATTCTTACATCAGTTCATCGTGTCCAGATATCACTGTCTGCATGCTCAATAAGATTAAGTACTGTTGCACAATGTCTCCACAGAAAGCTACAGTCTGCCTGAGAAAAGAGTGTTCTGAAAAATGTGTATATTGTTATCTTCTTTTAAAGACTAACAACAAACCTGTGAGCCATTTACCATGCCAACAATATCAGGGCATTGAACAAAGGTCTAATCTCGGCTTGAACTATGATTTGGTACCTTGACTGAAATAAAACATTCAAACCCTATGCACCTGTTACCTCTAATGAAATAGTCAACCTTACTCCCCCTCCAGGACCTGGGAGATGAGGTGATTCTGTGATATGCAGGGTACATTAAACATGTGTGATCACTTACAAATGGAACATGAAGGAATTCCTCTTCTAAACACTGCGCACATATAAACAGAACAAGTAGTTCCATGAATGACTTCTTCATGCTTTGCCCAAAAGCCACTGGGGAGGAGGAGCACCACAGCTTAAAAATACAGTAGTCCCTCCTTATTCGTGGGGGACACCTTCCAATAGGAGCAGGGAATTCAGATAGTACTGAACCTTATATTTACTATGTTTCTTCCCATATACATATGCATATGATAAAGTTTAATTTATAAATTTGGCACAGTAAGAGATTAACAATAATAATAAAATAGACCAATTATTATAATATACTGTAATAAAGTTATGTGAACATGTTCTCTCTTTTTCAAAATATCTCCATTGTTCTGTACTCATCTTTCTTCTGATGATGACGATGTGACATGATAAAATGCCTATGTGATCGGATGAATGACGTAGGCATGTGTGATGCGGCACTAAGCCGATTGTAAAAACTACTTGAACACAAGCACTGAGGTAACGTGACGGTGGATCTGATAACCAAGCTGGCCACTACGTGACTGAGAGGCAGACAGCATGTATGGATATGTGGTAGATATGCCGGACAAAGGGATGATTCGGGTCCTGGGCAGAACGAAGCAGGATGGCATGAGATTCCGTGACACTACTCAGAATGGTGCACAACTTAAAATTCACGAAATATTTCTAGAATTTTTAATTTAATTTTCAGATTGTGGTTGACAGTGTGTAACAGAAACTATGGAACATGAAACCACTAATAAGGAGAGACTACAGTAGAGCATAATAATTCCCAGACTTCTAGTATAGAAATTATTAAAGAAAAGGTACCTATCCCGAGAGAATTTAGTGTTGTGGGTCTTACTGGTAATTCTGGTGCAGGTGGTCTAAGGACCACTTTATGTGACACACTTGTCTAGCTGATGTCTATTAGCGTGGTCACTTTGCCTAAGCACACATGTTGTACTTTAAAATATATGAAGGCAGGAATAAGTTTTTCCTTTACTTTGTGTTTAAACTAGAGCAATATTTATTGAGTTGAACATGAAAATTTATAACTTTAGCATATTTTGAAAAGAAAAGAGGGTGGACCTCTTCTGGCTGTACCATTCTAAAAAGTGCTGGCCTTACATAATTCTGAGCAAAACCATTTACCTTCATGTAGTAGATGTGCCTACCGACCCCACATTAGAGTCCTTCAGCCACCCTGACTTCATCTGCAGCTCAGACTACTCTATGGCTTACTGGGGGCAGTGTTCTACCTAACACAGAGGCAAAGAAGATCTTTCCACTAACCATTAGGTGTCTATCCCAAGGCTATGGGAACTCCCTCAACCCAAGTGTGAAGTCAGCCCAGAAATGTGGGTAAAAGCCCCCAGGGCAATCTTCACTCAATATTCCTGCTGTTCTTCACTCAGCTGGTTGGTTGTGAGAGGGGTTCCCCATGCTTAGGAGGTCCTGTGGAATCAATCCCTAATATCCACAAGAATAACTTCAAAACATGCCTGAATGTTGGTCTTTCTTTCCTCCCTGTCTCATTGTCCCTACTTCCTCATTCCTGATTCCTAGGGCAGCCGAGGACTGGTCTCCACTCTGCTTTCAGAAGAACTCAAACTAAGATATCTCCGGACATCCTTGTTCTGCTTCTGCCCCAGGTTGCCCTGCAGCAGCAGAGCACAGGCAGTTCACAGCCCCCGTGTCCTCACACTACCATCCTCTCCGTGTCCAACGAGATTATCTACAATCTTGTTGAAACAATTTTCTGGTTACAAGTTATTTTCAAATAACACTTAACATCGACCATGTGTTACATAATTTGCTACGTGTTTTACATGTGTTACTATATTCAGTTGCCATGATATCCTACGAATTACATCATAGTTAAAATAAAGTAAAAACCTGTGGTTCAAGGAGTTGAAGTAACTTATCTGAAGTCACCAAAGTCGTAAGTACCTTAGGATTCAAATCCAAATCTGATTAGCTATTATTCTGTCCACCTCACTTGTTAGCTTCTGTAGTAGGGGCTGGTATGCAGCAATGTGCACAGGTTAGCTCGCAGACTTCATACAGGCAGCTATGTGGATATTTTAATTACTGTGTGAGCTCAGAAACCTGAAAATTAGGTCCTGTCTCAGTTTGCCAAACTCTAGCTTTGGGACCTTGACCTAGTCATGTAACTTGCCTGGATCTAACATTTGGTGACTCAAATATTTCTGGCAGAATAAGACATTAAAAGAAGGGAAAATAGGATAACTTCACTTCTTTCTCTCATTATCTTGCTGGCATAATAGTATAAACTCAGTCACTGTTAGTAGAATACAATAATAATTTGCAAACTTTGTGTAGCATTTTGAATTTCATTGGTTAGAATCTTATTTAATCAGAATCACTTTGTCTGCTCAGAACTTCCATATAGAGGAAGCTATCTGAAATAAGTGCCAAACATCACACAAATCAGAAAATTACATTGAAAACATCTGAATCATCCTGCAGCATGTCCACTAGGAAGTCTTTCCTGTCTCTCTCATGATGATTAACTACCTGTTGGCAGCTCTGCTGGACCTAAGCACAGATACACTGAGATAAATCATCACCCTCTGTCAAGGCAAAGGCAGAACAACTTATCTAAGAGACATATGACAGTTAAAAAACCCTTTGGTTCCTAGATAAATCTGATGGGTAGTATATGCCATTTAACTCATTTTGAATGGTTAGTTTTCTCCTATGGTGAGCAAAATTCCAAGATTCTCTCAGTGACCATCACCTTGGAAAATCCCCTCCCCTTTGAGTATGGCTAAAATCTGTAAATATGATGATATATTTGTCATCATTTCATGGCCAAAGGATTTTCAAGGTGGACTTAAGCTAATCACACAAATCTGACCACTTTTAAGCAGAGTTTTCTCCAGGTCTTGATGGAAGGGAAAATGAGGGATTGGATGTGCCTTGGTTGGCTTTGAAAATGGAGGAGGCCAGATGGAAGAACCTGAGAGCAATGTGTAGTTTCTGAGAATGATTTCCTGCCGACAGCCAGCAAGGAGATGAGGTTTCAGTTCCACAACCACAACAAAGTGAATTATACCAATAATTTGAATGAGTTGGAAGTGAATTCCGCCCTAGATCTCCAAATCAGACACCAGAGTAGGGGACACTTGGATTTTGGCCGTAAGTGACTGAGAAAAGAGAAATTAGTGAAGCTGACCTCAAATGGCTGACCTCCAGAACTGTGCAGTACCACATAGGAGGTGGTCGAAATTGCTAAATGTGTGGTAATTTGTTACACAGCAATAGGAAACTAATAGACCTCCTTTAGGCGCTGATGAGTGCTCATTTTAACTGAGATTCTGTTAAGAATGTTATCTGAAATTTACATCCACTTGTTTACACAGCCATTCCATAATGCATGTATGTGATGTAATATCCGTTAGTAACATCAAAAATATAGCAAGAACCACACTCAGCACCAAGGATTAATCTCATAAACATGACATTAAAAGGGAAAAGTAGCCAGACACAAAAAAGCACTTATCACCCATTTCCATTTACAGAACATCAAGAAAATCAGGGAAACTAAATTGTGATGTTTATAGAATGCATATACAAGTCCCAAATGTATTTTAAAAAAAGCACAATAAAGTGATTGTGAAGAGACTCAGAAGAGTGGATACCTGTGAGAGAAAGGAAATGGTGACAGGAAGGGACCCTGCAGAGAGGGGTAGGTTCCTCTCTGGTACTGAGATGTGCTATGTCATGACTGGGGCAGTGATTGCATGTGTGTTTACCTTTAAAAAATATGTATTTACATATATTTTAATTGAATTTATTGGGGTGACATTGGTTCCCAAAACTATACAAGTTCAAGTGGACAGCTAAATAAAACATCATCTGCCCACTGCATCGTGCACCCATTGCCTGGAGCAAAGTCTCTTTCCACCCCCATCCCCCCACCTTTGCCCACCTCCACTTACCCCCGCCCCCCCTTCCCTCTGGCCTTCACTACACTGTTGTCTGTGCCTATGTGTCATGTATATATTTCTTTGGTTAATCTCTTCTCCTTCTTTCCTCCAGTCCCTCAACCCGCCCCCCCTCTGACAGCTATGGGTCTGTTCCATGAATCCATGATTATTCATTAACAAGTAAAACTTGTTTTACGTACTTTGTTGTATGTTATATTTCCAAAATGTTGCAAAGCCAATAAAAACCTTCAGGTGTTATGCCGATTTCCTTTATATTAAAACATGTTGCTGGAGGCTCACGGAAGCTTTGGGGAGAAAATGTGTGAGAGGCACCTTGCAATGGCTGTTGAGCCCTGGTACTTCCTCAGTTAAGGATGCACATCTCTGGGCTCATAAAATAGACTATTTTCTACTCTTTAATTTATTTACTTTATTATATGGCTTTCAGGAGGGAGTCAGCCTCTTTTGAACATGAATGAAAATTATCTCTGAAGGAGCCCATGACTGCTCTGATCCACTCTCTCTGCTATTTTCTTGAATCATCTCATTTGTTTCCTGTTCTTTTACTTTTCTCCTGAAGGCAGCTGACATTTTGCCAGGGATGCTGGTGCTCATAGCGCCTCCCGCACTATTCCTTCACCAATGTGCTGGCCCCTTTTATATTAATGTGACTGGGGAGAAGCAGTAATAAAGGTAAACTGCTGATTTCTTCACTCCTTCTCTAGAACAGCTCCCTGAATACTTAGAATAGTCCTGCTCTTCTCCATATGCCTATTATTTTTTTCTTTTAAAAATATTTAAAATTGGAACTCTATCACTACTAATGGCATCCAATATTAGGGGGTCCAAGCTATTTTGCAGAAGACAGGACAGATGTCTATTAACCCTGGTATCCCAACCTAAGAATCAGCTGGGATAGATGAGAGCACAGACTCTTCTATCTGATTGTTATAAAAGGAAAAAAACAACACCCTGAAATGCATGTTTGCTTAAACTTACAGATGTGCTGGTATCGGCTGCTAAGAGGATTCAAAAATAAGATGAAATAAGCAGTGCTTGCAATACCTGTAAAGCCTGGCATCATCCAACCATAATTCCATCTCTATATTAACTGATTATTTCCCATGTAATCCCTGTTTATTCCTACTTCTAAGTAGGCTCAATGAATTTTTTCTGTTGCCCCCTAATTTAAAGCTCCTCACCTCATCCTCTTTTCTAACTGCTCTTCAATCACTTACTCCCTAAGCCTTTCCAAACATATCAATACACAGCTCCTCTCCTATGAGATCTCACTATTCTTCAATCGCCCTCCATTTAATTGGCATCTAATCACATCCTACTTGTTACAATAGATCATCAGCTCCTCTTGGGACGTGCTAGGTGCTTAAAGGGGGAAGCAGTAGAGAGTGATGGGACCATAAGACTTTCAAAAGAAGCTCTTCTTTGGAGGGAAAAGTAACCTTAAACAACCTTAAAACCATAAATGATAGAAACTCAAGGGAAATATGATTAAGCCAAGTAGTTTCTGGCCAAGTGGGTCATTAGTAGATGGTCCAAAAATCTTATTGATTACATTGATTTAACATGAAAATAAGAACATGGCTGGCTTCTTCTGGAAACATATACAAAAAGAGAGAGTTTATTATCTACAGGAACAGTTAGAAGTAGAAAATGATCTAAAATCAAGTGAGTTAAGGATAACTCTCATATTCAGCAGTGGCTGGGGCTCTGCCTGACTAGCAGTGAAGCAGAATTGCTGGCATCGTGACCCCACCAGCATCTTCCTTGGCAGCACATATGCACTATGGATCCATGTATTTTACATGATGTATCTCCTTAGATCTGCTCAAAAATTCTAAGGAGTCGGAATTGTTATTCTGGTTTTTTTCATTGAACCGAATGGACACAGTGACATTCCGAGAGGCTATCTTAGCCTCCTATTGCTGACACAGCATGTCTCCACACACTTAATGGCTTAGAACAACATGGATTTATTATCTTATATATTTGGAGGCTAGAAGTCTGAAATTGGTTTCATTGGCCCAAAATCAAAATTTTGGCATGCCAGTGTCCCTTCCAGAGGTTCCAGGGAAACATTTCTGTGGTCTCTCTCTCTGTTTTCATGATCAGTAGCAAACTATCTTTATACCTATCCCCCTCTCCACCCCGACCCTTGTGATTACATCGGTCCCCACCTCATAATCCTCAGTTTCATCGCACCTGCAAAGCCCCTCTTGCCAGGTAGGGTGGCATATTCACAGTTCTTCAAGCACATAATTCTCTGACTTATCTCTAACAGTATGAAGTAAGCTCACTGCAGGTATAGGTGGTAAAGAAAGAGGGAGGGAAGAGCCTGCAGATTCCACATCCAGAAGGGGGGAAAGCCACTTTGATGCTAAGCAGAAGGAAGATGGTAACCAAAGGAAAGTCTAAACAATGTTTCTTGAAATGTGGGTCACCACTTTATTGAAATTATTCAGTTTATTTTCAATGCGACCCCTAAGTTTACCCCAGCATACTATTAAAATCTCATTATAGCAAGTTTCCAAAGTAACTCTTTGTGTTGAAGTGTGGGAGCTATGGGTTAAGGAAAAGAAGACCAACAGTGGGAGAGGGGTGGCCAGTAGAAACAGGCATTACAAAGCTCGGAAAGAATTCCATAGTTAAAAATCTTCAAAGTGTAACATGAGCTACATTAGTAAGCAGGTGACACGAAAATTAACTTACACTGTCAGTGTATACTGTCCCATAGGTATGATTTCTGTGACCATTAACATTAACCACAGCCAAAAAACCCAGATGATAACCCAACTCTTTGCAGGCAAAGTGGCTTTGTCTACTGAGAAGCCTTCATAGCACACACACATTCACAAACCCTCCTCCAATCACGTAAATGTTGCGAAGAACCGTGTTTTCTCAGTTTAGAGACATAAAATTCTCATTTTTTAAATATGACCACGCTGCTAAGTAAGTGGATTAAAAATAACCTTGTTTTACCTTGCACACTTGTCTGAAGAACTCAATATATTGATTAATCCTATTTAATTGCTCTTCTTTTAATCCCAGGGATTTAACAAGCAGAACCCAATATTTATTATTGTTGCTTGAAATATTTCTGTACTAGCAAATATCCTGTACTCATATGTGTGATAGTCACAGGAGCTTTGCCCAATCATTGAAATCAACAGGAAACCTTCCGGATTAGGGCCTTGATTTCTCATGTTAAACTGTGACCCAAGTTTATTCAAGTGACAATTGGAAGTCATCAATTATTTCTTCCAAAGGAAGCATAAATAAAGTCTCATTTCTTAGGCATCACATGTCCGTTCAATTGACCTTTAGTTTGCCATGTCACTAAAGATGTTCCTTTTATACACAACCTCATAAAAGATTGAAAATTTGTTTTTCTTTAAATGTCCAAAGTTCTGACAAGCAAGGTCCCAAAACAAAAACCAAAAAATTCTCAGTGGTAAATGAAGATTTTATCAATGTTCTATTGTTTCCACTCTCTCCTCTCTCCCTCCCTCTCTCTGACTGCTGAGCAGGTCCATTACGTTCCAAGTCTCAGCAAGGCACCTGAGAGGTCATGACGACGCAGAGCTTGCTCAGGGCCAGGAGGCCTCCCAGCATGGGTGGCTGCCAAGGCACTTAGGAGCTGGGCAGAAGCACAGGCACGGTGGTAGTTTGGTAAAACTTCCTATAATATTTAAGGGTATCATGTCACTGTGATAAGCAGAAAAACAGTAGTATCTCTAAGTATTGAGGAGGGGAGAGAAGAGAAAAGGAGGGGAGGAGGACCAAAAATATTTTTCTGTCTATTGTGTCTCTAGTAATTTTTCAGATGTGACCAAGAATTCTATTGTGATTCTTTGAGGGAGGAAATACTTACAAGGCATCAATGTGTCATTGGCCGTATTATCACTTGATAATGTGATAGTGCCATGTACTCACAGGGCTCATGTTGCTGATCTCAGCAGGCATCACAGATCCTGCCATTCAGTGAGCAATCTCTCACTGCCATTGCTCTTCACCAGGGAAGTCGGATTCGTATTCTAAATGCTGGTGTAACTTTTTCCTTAGTCCACAGCAACAAATGCAGACTTACGGAGAATGTCAAATAAAAGACCTGAGATCCACAAACTAATTATTAAATCCTAAATCAGGTGACTGCATTGGGTTATAAGAGAGGAGCCATCATGTCAGAAGATGATCTAGATTCTGGAAAGTAACCCCTATGCCTAGACTTCACAATTCCATAGCTCAACTTACAGATAAGAGGAGGGGGACAACTACTGAGTGGTGTGATTTGAGGGTTCAGGAAAAATACATACTTCAGTGACAAAAATCCTGCTAGTCAAGAGTCATTTGAACATTTGTTCATTCATTCCTATAATTTTAATGAGGCTTACTAGGTGAAGTTTCTTATTTTAGACACTTAGGATATCTTAACAGGCAGAATGGTCACATGCTCTGACCTTGAATTCCTGGCTTTCCCAAGGCCCTAATAGCAACTCTCTCTAGACGTAGTTATACCTTAAGTCATAACCAAGTACTGAGGGC
The DNA here is from genome assembly GCF_022682495.2 of Desmodus rotundus. Taxonomy (NCBI): domain Eukaryota; kingdom Metazoa; phylum Chordata; class Mammalia; order Chiroptera; family Phyllostomidae; genus Desmodus; species Desmodus rotundus. The sequence continues at coordinate 81,960,993 of NC_071388.1, read as the reverse complement.
AGAAATAATGTCTCAATCTTATATTAAAAAAACAAAACCTCACTCTAGTAAAACAAAAGTTGAGGAGCAAGGCTTTTGAGAAAGAAACGTAAACTTATAGGAATCGAGGTTGATAATGAGCTGAACTTACCATGAGCCCGGCTGAGCTTGAGGCTTTGTACATTCCCTGCTAGCAGCATTTATCAGCAAAGTCAAACATATATATTATATATATATTTATTTTCCATATATATATCCCTACCAAATGACCCTGTTTTAACCTCACCTAAGAACCCTGTTCTCCGCCACAGGCAGCACAGAGGAGAACCGTGGGGGTTTCCAGCAGGTGAGCAGCCCGCGTTAATCTGACAGGAGCCAGCAAGAGACCCAGGGATGAGGCTGCCAGCTGACCCCCGGCATTGTACCTCTTCAGAAGTCAGCGTGGCAATTATTGCAAATAACTACTTTGCAAATGAAGCTTCTTTTGGCAAGTCAGAATTAATTTTTAAATTTGAAAGTTCCTTTAACCACAGGGCATATTACAAAAAAAGTCATGAAGTTGAATGAAAATATAGCATTGGATCAAATAAAAAACAACTTGAAAAGTTCAGACCCAAGAAATACTGGCATAGTTTGGTACAATGTTGCTGGTTTAATTAAATGCGGCTCTCAGTTTTTCTAATTAAAAACAGCGTAATTTCTAAAATGGGATCAGGATATGAAAAGGAAAGCCTAAAAGATATGCGTTGAGGATTAGGAGGTCCTCATTATAAACAATCATATCACAACGCATTTCCACATAAATCTGTAACTGCATGTTCCCCATAGGTACAGTTCTCCTTTTATCTTTGATTCTAAGCAACTGGAAAGTGGTTATGTGCGACACCCTTTCTGTCAGGTAGATACCTCCAATGAAGTCCCAGCTCTACCTCAGTGTGAGAGGTAGCTGCTACAACTGAGATGGTAAGACTTGATAAGTAAGAAGTTGCTCCATAGAGATAGGGTACATGTGATAGATATATATGAAACAATAACAATATACTTAGGTACCCTATATGTTAAAGTGACTTTGTAATGTTGACCAGAAAACATGACAATCATTCATTATGCTATTTGTTTAGGAAACTGCCTTCCAACATCTAGAGGAGCTCACTTACAAATGATTTTTGGAATGCTACCCACCAGTCACTCAGGAAGAGTCTGGCTTGAATAATAACAGAGTGGCTTGGAACATAGGAAATGAACCAGGATGCCTCCCTGCTGGTGAAGAATTGCACTAATATATCTTGCTAGTTCATCTTCATTTGAAATGTCCTAATTCTCCTTTAGGAAAATATGTGTGTGGTTCCTTTCTTTCCCCTTTCACTCCACATACATATCAACTGTTTTATTTGTTTATTTTTAATTATAGGTATACAAGGTAAGAGACAGAGCAAATGGTATCGTTGAGAGAATAGAGATGAATCTACACAGTGCAGTGGCCCTGTTCTAGAGGTGCCTCACTGGCAAATTAGTAGAGTTTTCTCCCTTCCTCCATTCAGTGAACTATATGAAAATTAAATTTGGAAAATCAAAACTGGCCAAATATTGACTATTTCATTTATTTCTGCCTTGACAAATAATATTTTATTGGATGGACTTCAAGATCTCCTGATATTCTATGGTTGTGTGAGTCCATTCTCAGTGAGATCTAAGTAATTCTGAGAGCCAAACAGATTTTTACTTTCTGAGGAAGGGTGTTAATCAGTATGCAAGCCACGTTTTCAGAAAGCATTCTTCCAGACTGTCCATCCGCATTTACACTCGGGATAAGAGTATGGGCCCTAGAAGAGAGATGGCCTAGCATGCTTGGCTCATGGAGAGTGCACCATGAGCTCTTTAAAGAAAAAATTTGCTGGGCCAGAGTTTCAGTAGATCTAGAAAAATAACAAAAGAAGGATCTAGTAGTGAAACCACCATGAAGTCTCTATAAATAACTGTATAACTTAAACCATGTGAATGTCTTCCTGAAGACAAAAGAATAAAATACATTTTCTTTCAAGATGGGCCATGTCTATTGAGTGTATCAAATCAAACATTACAATGGTGAGGTTGGCATTATGTACTACCCTCAGATTATCTAAGCGTGAAGTAATGGATCGTTTGCAGTTCAGTAATTTAATGGTCAAATTAAACCAACTAGTAAGGCATGAAATCAACAACTTGGTGCTCAGCATTAACAACTGATAATCCAGAATAGGTTTTAGTAAAATAAATAAAAAGGAGCAATGTTTTATAATACATAATTGCTGTTCTTTTTATATGGAAAAATACACCAGAAAAATTACTGGATTGGATGAGCTCTCATTGGGTAAGAAAGAGTCAAGGAGCAAGGAATATAGTCAAGTTCTGTAACAATGAGTTAAAAATTAGCATTGCATCAAATAATAGTTCTAAAACAAACAACCCTTCTGGAGTCCATGTACTCCTAAATAACAAGAAGTAAGATAAGTAGGCAAATTGGGTTCCTGGCCCAAATACAACATATGTGTATGGAGGAGGTAGGAGACTTCCCACATTAACTCCAGGCAATTCTCAGACACTAGCAGAGTGTCCTGTAATTTAACTCAATTCTGACACTGTCTACCCAGAGATAGCAGAAGATTCCACAGGCAAAGGTCTCAGTGCAATAAGACTGCTCCCCCACCCCACCGTCCAGCTACACATTGGGGGTTCCCACAACCACCTCCTTAAACTTCAGATGCTAGTAGAACTCCCCGGTTTATACCTATATTTCTGACTAACTGGCTATAAATTAGAGGTTCTTATTACCTCCTCTTCAAGTTTCATTAATTTGCTACAATAGATCACACAACGTACTGTTTGTTTGTTTGATTTTTCCTTACTAGATTAAGATTTTACTTATAAATTACCCATTTATTATAAATGAATACAACTCAGAAACAGCCAGTAGGAAGAAATGCATGGGGCAAGGTGTGGGGAAAGTGCTCAGAGCTTCTGTACCCTCTTTTAACTGGCCATGCTTGCAAATCTCCACATGTTCACCAACCCAGGCTTCATTACACAGGCATGGTTAACTAAATCATTCCTCATTGGGGATTAAGTCAACCTCTAGCCCCTCTCCTCTACCTGGAGGTCAAAAGGGCAGGACTGGAATATCTAACCCTCTAAGCAATTGGGAGGTCCACTTCCAACCAGCCTTCATCCTTAGGTGCTTCCCAAAAGTCGCCTTAATAACATAACAAAAGACACTTTATTACTCTCTATTCACAAGGGTTTGGGGAGCCTTGGTACAGAAACTATAGACAAACACCAAATATATACAAGATGGGTATTTTGGTCATGTGCTAAATCACAATATTGCAGTAGTAAGCAGACAACAAATAAGTAAAAAGAGAAAAAAAGTCAAGTGAACCCAAATACCAGAGAGCAAGTAGGGACAAAGTCAAAAGTTAAAATGTCAGGAGATAGTTTCAAGCTAAGAGGAAAAACAGACAAATTGGCGGTATTACCAATAAGACAGACTTTTCATCCTCTCAGAGGGAGGCTTTATGTTCCCAATGGACCATGCTGGAGACAGCAGAAAAAAATGAAGGAGAACATCACTGGACAGGGCGATGAATGGGCCAAGGGTAGGCTCTTTCTGACCGCCTACACTGAGTCTGGAAAAACCCAGTAGGAAAATGCTGGCTGCCCAATTTTCAAACAAAAGCAAGCAAGGCTTAGGCATTTGTAGAAAAAATTATTTTAAAATAAACTTGTTTCAGTTATTTTAGAAATGAAATAACTGTTAGAAATGACAAGCCAGGAATAATGATATAGGGGAACAAACTCTTAAAATGGAGATTCCAGGCCCATCTCTCAAAGACCATACATTTTTACTGGTGAACTAGGATAGAGACTCTCAACAACTATAATCAAAGATATTATAAACATGAACCCAATGAGAAGTAGAGAGTGTTAAGGATTAAGACTGTTAAGAGCGTTAGGGATTAAGAAAAGAGACAATTCTGTTTATCTTCAACCGAAGGAATCAGCACTATTGCACAACAAACCATCCCAGATCTCAGCGGCTTCAAAGAGCATTTGTTTATTAAAATGGCTCACATGCCTTCGTATCAGGGAGCCTGTTGAAATGTAACTGCTAGGGAAGTAAAAAAGAAGAAAGTAGGAAAAACAAGGCAAGGGGATATACATTGTGCTGTGTTTATACAATGGAAATTTTACCTATTGAAAATAAATAAATTATACCTACAAGTATTAACACGCAAAAACATCTTAAAAGCATAATGTAAAGAACAACTAAGTTGCAAAGAAACAATTACATTATGATAACATGTATATGCTTTATCAACATAAAATATTAAATATTTCAGAACATATACATATATAACAAAAGTATAAACATACATTGTTTTGATAAACAATGCAGATATTATAACCAGAAAGAAACTCCATTTCTTTATCACAAGCCTTTCTCCTTTCTGTCTGTCCACTCTCTTCCTTAATCACTAAATCCTTAGGGCATTAGCTACTGGTCGGCATCAAGCTGTCTTCAGAACAAAGCCTCAACTCTGTTGACCACAGAAACAGAGCCTTGGTCGAGCTTAAGATAACATCTTGACTTCAGTTGTTGCAGCCCCAAGCCAGTGGAAGTTGAAGGCTCCTAGAGAACACACCCTCAGGAAACCATCAGGCAGCCAGGTCTGTGCACTCAGTTATCTGTGACTCTGGGCTTGGTGCCATTTCCTCAACTAATAAACCCTTACTTTCTTGGCTGCAAGCGCCTATTGGCATTTGATTGGGCTCTGATGTGCAGAGGCGAATGGACCCCTTTAGTCAGATAATAATGTCAGTTATTTCTGGACAGAAGGAGAGGGAAGTGGAAGAGAGAATAATTGAGCAGTGAGAGTCAAATGAATATATAATAGTTAATTAAAATATCAGGAGCACACATAACAAAATATTAAGATTTGATAAAACTGGGTGATAGTAAATATTCATTATGATTTTTGCTATATTTTTCTCTCTGCTTAAAACATTTCATAATAAATATTGTGTTATGCAGCTAATTAGAATGTTAAAGATGCTCTTTAAAAAGCAGGCATATTTCCCACCCAGACTGGCACCACTCCGGATGCAGGCACAGTGGTGGTTTGTTCCGTTATACTCAAACATGCCGTATAATTTTTTTTTAGAGAATTCTAAGATGTATAAAGGGCTTACAATCAAGTACTGGAGAAAATATGTTCCAGACTACTGCAGATGTCCCAGCTCAAATAATATTTTCATGAAAAATTGTGTATAGGCCAGAGCCTGGAGCAAGAAAGTATGGTTGACCAGATCTGCGTCGTGACTTTAAAATAAATAAATAAATCTCCCCACCCGAACCAGTGCATGCACTAAAAAGGATGGACTTTTTACATTTAAATATAACTATAAATTTAACAGGATGTTGGCTGTTTCAAATGAGATAAAATTCTGTCATTTGTACAACTTAGTGTGAATATTGAGAAAATTCAACAGCTCTCAGGCTTACTGAAGAAAAAAATATGTTTTAAATGCTTAGCTTTGAAAAAACAAAGTGTTAAAGCACATTCTAACAGATTCTTTATGTCATATAGAAACTCTAAGTATAATAATGAATAGGTAGGTGTTCGCAGACCCAATCCAACATAGGGTGTGTGTGGTGGGGGCACCCCATGCCACCAACAATTCTTGGATACCAGCAGAGTGTCCAAGAATTCAACTCAATTCTGACACAGTATAACTGAAGATACCATCAGATTCTGCAGGTTAAGGTTCAGTCCTTTATGACGGCCCTCCTCCCCTACTTCAGACACCAGATGCAAACCCAGGCTGTATCTGCGCTTCTGACCAACAAGCTATAGATTAGAGGTTCCAGCAACCCCTTCATTGGCAACTCAATTCAGTTGCCAGTTGCAAATTCAGGTTGTTACCTTGACCTGTTACAGACTGGCTACAAATCAAAGGTTCCGGACACCCCTCTCCTCGGGTTTGACTACTTTGCTAGAGTGGCTCGCAGAACTCACCAAAATGTTACTTACTAGATCACTAGTTCACTGTAAAAGAAAATAAACTCAGGAACAGCCAGATGGAAGAGATGCATAGAGCAAGAAATGTAAGACAGGGGCAGGGCTTCCATGCTCAGAGACCACTCTCAACAATTAGGACATTCCAAGGATTTGAGGAGATGTGAGTCAGGAACTATAAATGAAGAAATATATGAGAAACATATAGTATCATCTAAATGACCAAATATATATTCTTATAAATCACAGTATTACAAGTACAATCTAGTTATTTTCACAAAGATTTCAGTCTCTAAGGCTAGCCTTACACATAAGGAAAATATCAGGTACTTACGGTATAATATGAGCAACACCGCCTGAAAGGATTCATGTCCAAAATTGTCTCGTCTACCGCCTAGACTCAGCCCTGAAAATCCCTGCAAGCTATTGGTTGTGGCAGAGTGAGGAGGTTCCTGAATGGAATTTTTACTGTTTTACAGAAAAGAAAGTCAAAGGTGACCAGGAAAAAGAGAAGAGCTTGAAAAGAATGCTGGAAGCTGGGGACGCAAACACAGGTACTCCAGGAATACAAGGACGGAGTGTATCCAACTGAAGGGAAAGCTACCAGGGTATCTACCTAGCTCACGGAACACAACTTTCCGTAGTTACTTCTGACCTTAAGGAACATGGTTAATATATGTCCAGGCCAGACAGTCTTAGATCAGAACACAGAGCTCTAGGTGCACAACTATCTGACCTGCTCTCCGTAAGACACAATGAGAATTTGAGAATGCAGAAAGTCCAACATAGACTGGAGAGCACAGTGAGGGCAAACGTGGGCAGAACAAGAGTCATGTGGAGGCAAGATCTCAAACAGGACCAGGAAAGCTTTTCATTTCCCCCTTTCAACATTGACGGGTAGGCCCTAGGGAATTCTGACGCTTCCATGCGTGGCTTACCAGCCATTTAGCCAGAAAGATGTCGAAACTCTGAAGTGCTCGGGGTCTTGTGTCTGCCCTGCTTCTCTGTTCCTCAGCTTCTGGTTTTGAGTCCTCTGTGTGCACCCCGTCTCTCTCCCATTTCACTTGAAACTGCAATAAACAGAACTTCCCAACAAAGCCTTATATTACTTAGATTCATGAAATGGTAAAGGTTGTGAATTATGGAGACACAATGTTATCAATACAATGTTACATTCATACTGTCTTGATTTGAATTAAAATGAATATGTCTGGTAGAAATAATCAACAAAACAAGATGGCAATGGCCAAAAATTCACATATTAAAACATTTTCTTTTAAAAATTGTTGAAAAAAATCAATATTTGGACAAAATTTAGATTTAAAAAATACTGTGGAGAAATTCAAACTTATGAAACACAAAAAAGCCACAAAAGCAAGACAAGGAACTATAAATGATACAATGAAATACCTTTATTAGTGGATAAAGGTCCTGATCACTCAGATAAATCTTTACATCAATAATTTGCAATGAAAAAAACTGCCAAGATTTTTAAAACTCAAGAAAATAAGAATAAAAATCTCAATAATTTAACTTTGCTGCATAAAAAATAAATCACTTATAATTACATTTACTTATTTTCTCCATATTACTGCAGAAAATACTTAAGTGAAAATCTATTTATACTGAAATAATCTAATAAAATGTTATTATTTAAAAGGTCCTCAGAAACAATGAGGCCACAATATTCCCACTGGAGTCCCTGGAGAAATTTTGTCAATTCAAAATTTCTGGCTGTTGGTACAAAGGATGAGGTGGTAAGAAAATAACTTCAAAGAACAGAGACATCTAAAAGTTTTTATAAGAATTGGCACATATTACTGCAATGCCCACACTCCCACCCCCGACACAAAATCTTCAGTATAATCTGATGTATCTACAAATGCTCTCTGTGAGTGGTACCCGCAAGAGCTTAAAGGCATAGGCAACGTTCCATATTTGAGTAGATTATGGGGAAAGCAGCTAGGGGAAGTGACAAATAGGTAGATTAAATTCAGAGTGAACCAGAAGTAGAAGTGACTGTGAGAGTGTACACTCTGGGGAATTCACATAAATGTTGGGAAAAGCACTGGCTTTCTTATTGGACATGAAATCAATTTTAAATGCATCTCAAAGGAGATAGTAACCTTCAACGATGTCGTGATTACAGTCAGCACCAAGACAATCTGCTTCCCAGAGTAGACCTAATGGAGTCCAAATATGTAACTATAAAAACAAATAATAACCCCATTTTGTAAATGCATATAGCATATCACTGCATATATATCTATATGTATGTAAATGTTTATAGCATAGTTATTTCTGGAAGGAAAAATAAAACATTTATCTATATAATAAGTCTCTTTCCATGTCCAAATAAGAAAATATCATAAATATGTAAAAGTTCTACATTTTATGAAATAATTAAAACTCAACCACTGAGACCACATCCCATGTGAGAACCATAAATAAGCAGAGTAGCTACATAATTTGCATGTTCAGGAAGAGAACTAAACCCAAAAGCGAGTATTAGCAAGTTGGTATTTCCTCCTAAGCAGAACAAGTCTCAGGCTTATGAATCCTCAGTGCCCAGACCTTTAGTAACATTGTATTAACACAGATGATAGAGAATGTCTCAGTTTTGAGAGTTACAACTCTTACTTCACATTCTAGGACAGAAAAATAACATTTGCTTTTAGAAAAGACTACTCTTTGATTTGCTTGAGTGCCACTTAATTGAACCTTCAGTTTCTACATAGATAAGAAACGATTGTCTCTATTGTTCTTGAAGAAAACTTGAAAGAGGGTTTGATCTTTGGTCTATTAACTTAAATTTTAAAAAAAAAATAGGTTTCTTTAACAGAGCAGTGCCCATAGAGAGTTGTAGAGGGTTTTATTTTTTTGTTTTATTTTTGTTGTTGTTGCTCTTCAGAGAGGGAGAGAAAAGGGTGGGGAAAGAGAGAGAGGAGGAACATTGACTCTGATGCTCCACCTATGTATGCATTCATTGGCTGCTTCTTGTATGTGCCCTGTAACCTTTGTCCATTCAGACAATGCTCTACCCAGCTGAGCTACCCTGCCAGGGCTGAGAGTTGGAGAAATTAATTATCAATTTATTTTGTTTCCCTCTCAAAAATATTTTGGCCCTGGCTGATGTGGCCCAGTGGATTGAGCACCGGACTGAGAACCAAAGGGTTGCTGGTTCGATTCCCAGTCAGGGTACATGCCCAGCTTGCAAGCCATGTTCCTAGTAGGGGACATACAAGAGGCAACCACACATTGATGTTTCTCTCCCACTCTTCCTCCCTTTCTTCTCTGTAAAAATAAATAAATAAAATCTTTTTAAAAAATCTGGATTTTCTAAATCATCCCTACTTGGTACATGTATACCTTTCTGAAGAAGAGTGTGTATTCATATTAACACCCAAGATTAGACTTTGCCCTGAGAAAGATGGAATGCTGTACTTACTTTCATCTCACATAAGAGCAGGGAAAAAAAAAAAACTATTTAAAGGAATTGGCATGGACTTGATACAGCTTCAAACTAGAATAAGACGCAATGCCCTGACTGGTGTGGCTTAGTGGATTGAGTGCTGGCCTGAGAACCAAAGGGTTGCCTGTTCAATTCCCAGTCAGGACACATGCCTGGGTTGCAGGCTAGGTCTCCAACAAGGGGCGCATGAATGGCAACTGCACATTGATGTTTCTCTTCCTCTCTTTCTCTCTCCCTTCCTCTCTCTAAGATAAATAAATAAATAAATAATATCTTTTAAAAAAGACACAATGAATGACATAATTTAGCATTCAAAAACTCCCTTTGGATAACTGTACTATAGAATACAATGACTGGCTTAGCTGGTGAACAAAATTCATTCCACACATTTGTGATCAAAGGCAGTAATAAGCATGAGAAAGTTGAGGACTTTTCTTGAGAAGAATATGTCAAGCTCCTCTGATAGGACAGGTAATAGATTGGAAAAGGAAAGAACTGCATTTCTCAGGGGCACAAAAGGGAAGTGTATGGGGAACTGAGATACACAGGTCTCAGGAGATCCCATTGCTGGGGATTGAGTTTGTCCCTCAACCCTGTACCCAATAGTACATGGAAACCTCATAGGAGCTGAGTAGATATCCTGGCAAAAGGCTTAAAAAGTTAGTAATTACAAGTAATTGTCTTGAACGATTTTTAAGATATTTTCTGTGTTGTCCAGTACTACAAAGTTTTACCAGTCTTGTTAAAATTCCTGTCCTGGTCACTTGTGCTGTGGGAAAAGGAAGGAGTAAAGGTCCCTTCCTCGAAGCCATGCAATGTCTAGGATGAGTAGACAGGATTGGAGGAGCCAAATGATCCAGAAGATTATATCATATATCAAATTAGAGGGAACGGGTGAGGATGGATGCAAAGTACAGCCAGGAATTGATAAAAGCCATGCATCAGAACAGCTGCCAGTGGAGCAGCTGGGCTTAGCCATGAGCTCACTCACATGGGTCAGCAGCTTTGAAACAAGTGGGTGGTGACAAAGTTAGAAGACACAAAACCAGATCAGGGGAAATTGACGGCCTTTTCCAGAGCACAATAAAGTTACTGCTCTAGGAAACTTCCAAGAATAAAATAGAGGTATCCTTAAAGGGGTGCAGCATTCCCAGAAGATCAGGGATGAATCACCCCCCACCCCAATCATTTGGGGGGAAAGTGGAGATAATCTCATTATATGGTTGAACAATGAAAGGGGAGTATAAGCTGTTCAAGGTTGTACAGTTGCTTTAAATTGACACTATTTCCATTCACAGCAGTAGCAAGTATTTCTAGAACGAAAGGTCAGATCTTATTCTTGGCTGACAAATGTCTAACAACTAACAACCTCATTTAAGCCTTCCTTTTGAAAACCTCAGATTCCAACTCTTCATGCCACCCACTTCCTCGCTCTGCTACTACAGCTGGCATCCATTTTCAAGGTACCCTTTGCACTCAGGACAGAAGTTTACTTTCAGCTTTATAGATTTTCCAATTCTGCTCTCCCAGCCCCAATCTGCTTCCACAGAACACCTGAGAAATGGCTTCCCTTTGCTTCAGCCGTCCAGGGATGTTCAGAGCTAGATGATAGCTCGGTGGGTAGGCATTCAGCCCAGTACCTACACCAAAGTTTTCCAAAGCAAAAATCTGAATAATTTAACAAGTAAAAGTAAACTCCTTATTAAGTGTACTGATATCACTAGGATTTGGAATTCTTACCTTTTTTTTTTCAAATAGAAATCAATTGCTATGACTGCATCTTTGGAAAGCCAAGATCAGAATAATTAAGGGAAGTGACTGCAGGGGCAAAAAGCCTATCAGCACAGTGACATCCATAAACCAATCTTTCTGTGGCGAGCTCGCTCACAAAGAGTGGGTATTTCTACACTCGACAGAGATCTCCTTGCATTCCTAACTGAATCCTCAGATTAATCCTAATGCTAGCTTCAACATTTTTCTGAAGCAAATTTTCTGTCTTATATATTTGCATTTCATTTTGGAGTCATAAAGGAGTATGCTATATTTTCTTCTCAGTATTGTTTATAGTGGATTTGTTTTTTGTCTTGTCTTTACTCAGAATGCCCTTGGCTTATTTTCATTCTCTTTATAGTTGTGATTTTTAACCTCCAATAACCCTTATGTCTCTCTTTTGCAGTGCTGAAGATACGCAGCCACTTCTCTAAAATGGTCACCCATAATTAAATATATTATTTTCTTTTAAATCATGATAAATAATTCTTGCCTTAATTATTTATTCAGTTAAGTCTTATGAGTTTAAAAAATCACCATTAAAATGCAATTTGTCCTTCCACTCTACTGATAGCTAGTATAAAAGAAGTCCTTTTCTTTCAGAAGGCCCCCAGTTTAGAAACAAACCCCAAAGCCTTGGGGACTGGCTCTATTTGTTCTTACAAAACCTATGTTCCTTACTGATAATCAGAGATTTCTTGTTCTCTGCAGCCTGGACGGGATCCCAGGGGAGCTTCAGGAAGACCACAGACTTCTGGGGGGAGCAAGAGGCAAAAGGACTGTGAAAAGGAATCATTGGTAAGGAGAGTGGAAAAAGATACTTTATTAAAAGGAATTTATTGAACAATTTATTGGCAAAGCTTGGCTTGAGACATTCGCAAGAGTTAGACTTAGGGTTTTAGAGACATACAAGCTCAGTATAAGCCAATATATAACAAAACTGAGGGAAAAAAATCTGAGTCATTCTTAGGTTATATTACTTTAAAGTCAGTGTAATGTATAGAAAAGTAACAGCCTTAAAGACTTCTGTAATAATTGGACCCAATTCATGATAAATTGAGTTCCAAACTCTTATGCCATTTTTTAAGGATGAGGTAAGATAGAGAAATAATTAAATTTTGTTTATGATCCACTTTAAGCCAACCACTGGGCTAGACAAAAAAGTAACATGTGGAATGTACTTAAATCAACCACTGACATAGGTATTACTTTTCTCTTTTGGATATAAGGAAACTCCAATACATTAAATGACAAAGCTTATCAATGAACTAAAATCCAATGAAAATCTTGCATTTTTTAGTACTAAAAAACAAAGCAACCAACATGCATAAAATGAGAAAATGTTTAAAACAAGTAGTACAAATGCATGCAATAGACAGATCAATATATCCCTTTTTTCCAAGGATGACCATCCTTGAATACCTATTGCAAAGCAAAAGCATCCTCTCATATCCCTCCCAACTGGCCGACTTGTGTGGCCTCGTGACCGATCCCAGTACCACAACCACTTACTCTTTGCTAATTAGCCACCATTCTGAACTTCTAGATACAGAGTCCTTCCTCTTAGTGGGTAATTGCACAGGATAAATTAAAAGTAGGCCCCACAAGACTCATAAGGAAAATTCGCTCTTTTAATTGAGCATTGAGTTAATTAAAGGGAATTGTAATTTAAGAGAAAAAGCTGAAACGTATTTGTTAATTACTCTTGTTCCTATATTCCAAAGGAAAAGAAACCAAAAAATTAAACCACCCCTAGAAGATTCCTTCATGGACCTCTCCCATGTGTCCAAGCACCAGCCATGCTTCTCAGGCACAGCGTATGTGGACAAGAAAGCGGAAGTGAAAAGGTAAATTAATCTGGCAGTTCATTTGACTGATGCATCTTGGCACATAGTTTATCATCATCTGTGATATCAATAGTGAGCAAAACGTATGACAAAAAGGTTTTAGTGTCCCTGAATATAAGGAATAATTCTATATGAATATTCAAATATTTTGTCAGTAATAAAAAAAAAGAAAGCTTTAGCAATGAGGTATTTTTATTGAGGGTAGAGAGCATTTAAATAATATTTTATATCACCTTTTAGAGTTTTTTAAATATACTTTTTTGAATTCATAGTGCTTCTCAATTTCATAATTTATGGAGACTTGGCAACATTTTATAAAATTTCAACATTCTCTCAGTAATAAATTACTGCTGCTTCTAAATCAAATTATTATTTATCAATTTCTATGGTTCCTATAACCAATTTTCTCTAATAGGGTCTATTTCATCTTTTACTATCTTGTTCTCCTTAACTATTTAAAAATGTCCTCAGGTTCTCATTAACCTCTTTGCTGGTATTTTTCTCTGTCTTAGTTGCTTTCAAGGATATCAGCTATTTTTAAATTACCTTTCTAACTTTTTGTATCTTCTATGACCATCGTTCAAGTTAATCCTCCACTTTTTTCCAACAAAGGTATTTATTTTCTTTTTGATTTCTGATAATTTCATGGTAAAAACCTCTTGGAAGTTTCTCATCCTTTATTGGCAGAATTGTAATCTGCTTTGCTTTAGTTATGATGTCCTTTAGAATAGTCATGAATTTTAATATTTCCTCTCAGTGAAACATAATAACTAGATACTTTAATTCCTGCAAATTTGATTTATTGGGAGCTAATGGCATTGAAATGCTGTTGTATGTGATCTTATTATTTAATATTTATATTTTAATATCTTGTAGGCTCTAAGTGCAAAGCTTCCCTGGTCGTAATAAAAGTATCCTCATGTGAGAGGATTTAGAGGTCATCTGTTCTCATGTCTTTCTTTGGTCAGACTGTAATGATGCCATATTGAACAAGCATAAAGCTACCTTATCTTTCTAGCTCCTCAAAGGACATTCAAATTCCAGCTAGGTGGTTTAAAATCTCTGTATGTTATTGAATTATTCACAAATTGAAAAATAACCTCTGAAAATTTTTCACACTAAAATATCAGGTTAATTCCCATGGCAGCTTGTTTTATCAGTATTGATACCCTGAAAAGAAAATAACCATTATGTCTTGTACTTTTTTAATTTATATCCACTTGGATTTTCTTGTGTCTGTTTTACCCACATTCTTTGTACTTTTTGTATACATAGAAAATATAGTTTGTATCTTTCTCCTTTAAATTTGGTACACTTTGAAGTCCTTGTGGACAAGAAGCATCAATATTAAAAATGACTAATGTCAGATATTTTCTTGCACAGTATTGATAAATACAATTTTCCATACCACTACATATCTAAAAGTTGATGGATGTCTTATTCATTAGTCATGGTTCTCCAGAGAAACAGAACAATAGGATTAATGAATATATGTAGAAGATCTACTATAAACAATTGACTCTTGATTGTAGGTACTGGTGTGTTCAAGCTCTGTAGTATGATCTCACCTTTAAGTGGAACCTAATCAACAAGACAAACAAGCAAGCAAAATAGAACCAGAGACACTGAAATTAAGAACAAACTGACAGTAACCAGAGGGGAGATGGGAGGGGATAGTGGGGGAATTAGAGGGAAGGGCTGTCAAGGAACATGTATACAGAGCACAAGGACAAAGCCAAAGATGGGTGGGATGGAGGGTGGGAGGTGGAGATGGCTGGGGTGGGGAGGAATGGAGGGGGGAAAATGGAGACAACTGTAGTTGAACAACAATAAAAAAAAAAAATCTGTAATGTGGGCTGGAGAATGGGTTTAGAAAGGGCTTTCCAAAAATGTACTACTTTGGCATGCAGACTATTTTGAGTTGAAGATAATCAAAACCCAAAAATCTCACAGAGATTTGTATTACCCCCTTAACTGCCTAAAAGAATTTAGACAGAGGGCCTGGTCCAGGAAGATAACTATCACCAGAAACACAGAGATGGGCTAGGTACGTTGGGCTCCAGAAAGGCCAGCAGGAAGTTAGTTAAAATCCTTCTCTGTCCCATTATCTCTGTATGGAATGTCAGATACTTGTTTACCAAACATTCGTTCTTCCTATCTCCCTGGGAATTGTCTCCCTTCCCTTTGAAGCTCCAGGCCACTACCCCTTTCTCCTGAGCTCTGGATAGCATGTATGTCTCAATTGCCTGATTGTCTTTGGGCTTCCCATGTCTGTGTGAGGATACTGTACATGACTAATTAAATTTGTTTTACTCCTATTAATCTGTCTTATGTCAATTTAATTATTAAATTAGCCAAAAGAACCTAGGAAAATAGAGAAAACATTTTCCTTCCCCTATACCTCCATTGTGGAGGGGACCCAGGAGACCCTCCAACACAAAGAAGTCTGAGGCGGTCTGCCCGAGAACCCTTCTTCCTCCGGGAGAACCATCTTTCTGTTCTATCTGGGCCTTCAGCTGATTGAGTGGGGCCCACTTGCAATCTTCTCCCTCCAAGTTCACCAATTTATATCTTTATCTAATTTAGAAACGCCCTCCAAATTGCCACATAAATTTAACCATCACACATAAGATATGTAATGATAGATATAATATCTCAGATGTAATCTATGGTACTGTGGTCTCAGCTGGATAAAACACGCATGTTGTCTATAGTTTCTCAACAGTGGCATTCTTTGTGGTAACCTGGGGATACAATCCATAGTCTAGACAACGCCATGGTACACAGTCCGTTCACTCTTGCTGCAATAACGTCAGTTCAGATTTCAGATTGGCACTACTCCCCTACTCCAGAACTTAGGCAAACCCATCAGTATAGTTAGAACCCTCTGACAAATAGTACCCCTAGCAAAGAACACTATTTTTTAAGATTTTATTTATTTATTTTTAGACAGAAGGGAAGGGAGGGAGAAAGAGAGGGAGGGAAACATCAATGTGTGGTTGCCTCTCACCTTCCCCCTACTGGGGACCTGGCCCACAACCCAGGCACATGCCCTAGACTGGGAATTGAACCAGGGACCCTTTGATTCGCAGGCCCACACTCCACCACTGAGCCACACCAGCCAGGGCGAATGCTTTTTAAATTAGTCAATAGAAAAGGTTATTCTTTAATTTGCCAATTATCTCATAACCACACTGTTTAATAGGATTTAGAAAGAATCTAAATCATCTTATTTGTTATTCTAAATTATCTTTAAGGTACTAGGGTATTAACATAACAAACACCTTCCCTTTGCCTCTTTTTCACAAGAGTAGCAATGAAGAATAAGGCTGCCTACGATGGAGATGGAGGAGAGGGCACAACTGGGAAACTCCCTTAGGAAGTGGGCAAGTCTCAGAAAGGACTTGGTACACCATGTGCCAAGGGAATTTGGAGCTTAAAAGCCACATTTACCTCTTCAGGGTCTGTGAATGGCACAGAAATAGAACGCCACTGGATTGTAAGGGAACCTATGAGCTGCAATTGATCCTTTAATGCATAAAGTAGATCATACAGACCATGTTAAGTCCTCTATAATCAAGTTGCAATGTGCCAAAGAAATGGGACCTAAATAAAGACTGAGACTGACTGTGGATCCAGAATCAAATAAAATTAAAACAAACAAGCTATTTCTCTCACATATCTGAGTATAAAGGTTGAAATTCACTCTCATTATACAAATCTGTCTCTAATGTTGCAATTCAGTAGAATGAGAATAAGAAACTGAATGACCTTTTTTTTTTTTTTTTTTTGGCTTAGCTATGGGTAAATAGGAAACAAATATCAAGTTCCTGGACTTGTGCTAGTTGTTTTATTCATAATTATCACATTTAATATACATATGGAGCTTTGGGATATCTATTAGTGTTTCTGTTTTACAAATAAATATTTAAGGCTTAGAGTGGATAATTTAAATTGTACATATTGTAAATGGCTGAGAAGTGATGCGAACTGGGACCCAAATGCCTCTGATTTCCCTTGATAAAATTCTGCTGCCTCACTCCGAGGATTTTGTTCTGTCTTCTGCTGGGGTCTGGCCATGAATGAGGCTGAACTTTCATAGTGTGCCTTGACAAGATCTTTTTAAATTCTTGTTAAATATTAAGATTTTCCAAGCACTGACAACTCATACGCCATGCCCAGGAATATGATTCCTCACTGTCTGGCTGCCTACTTTCAGGCTATTTCAGCTTTTCACTTTCTCCAAAATTTATGTCACACAAAATATCATCTGTAAATGGAGAAATCTAACAGTCAATCCACAGAAACAGAAGTAGGGAAATTATTTTGGTGAACCTGGATTCCATAACACAGGCACTCTTTTACAATGGGCACATTAAGATGGAATTCATATACCGTAAAGCCTTTTGTTACTATCCAGAGTCCTAAAAAGTTCATTTTGATCATTTTTCCATTGTCCTCATTACTTTTAGGGAAGAGTAGGTTTTTGTAATTCCTCACTTTGCCATTCCAGAAATTTTGTTTCTGAAATGAATTATTTTAGGCTTTGTTTTCCTATCTGCTTTTCTTTATTAGATGAAACAAAAGCATTCTAAAAACCTAACCACAGAACCTACTTTTTAATCACTAAGCAATAAAATATTTAACTGCCCTAAGTTCAGCCCTGGCTATAATAGCACAAAATGTTGATAATAGTATAACTATACTATAATTATTTTGCTAGGTGATATGCGTAAGTGCAAGTATCTTAGCAAATGAAAAATATTAGTAATATAGAATGTCGAACAAGGAAAATCTGAAAATCTCTTTGCATACTTGATCCTTTTGAGCTTAGGTTTATAAAGTGGTTAAAGCATACAATTTACAATTTGTGCAAACTGTAGAATTTTACCACTTTATAAACCTAAGCTCAAAAGGAAATTTTACAAGGCAAAATTTATAATTTTGTCATCACCCCATTCTGATGTTGTGTGCAAACAGTAAGCATTGTAAGAAGGCTGCCTTATTTCAGCCACGGAGAGAGACAGCATAGCTTATGATCGATAAAATGAGAACTGAAAGCTTGAAAATGTAACCACAACTTACAAAAGTTTTACTCTCATACTGTCTCTGTAAATGCTCTAAAGCTATTTATTAAGATCTGATTTTTGCAAAATTAAAAATTTTTAATGTAGGTGAGTTCACAAAAGATAATGGAATAAAAATGGAAAAGCTTTTTAATTGTGTCTCTCCACTATCAGCAGTCCCAAGACATCATACTCATGATATAATCAATAAAACTGTCACGCTCTTAACTTCGAACATAAAACTAGGTAGCATTAAATCTCCTAGTGCAGAAACTCTATAATGCACTCAACAGATTTTATTTTTGGCCTGAAATATAATGATTCCTGATTAAATAAAATTCAAAATACATATAAGAGAATGTAACTTAGCTATTGGTTATATTTTGCAGTTCCCCTAGTCAAAGAACCTAAGAAAATCAATAAATATAATTTGACCCCAGAACTCTAATTTAGAATCACTCTGTGAGGGTTATTTCTCATTTTTAATAACACAGAAATGGAAAGCTAGGTTAATCTAAACAAAATTACTCTAATGGTAATAAAATATATGTAAACCCAAAAAATATTCACTTTGACTACAGAGGAGACATTTAAATATTTAACTGCTGTGAGTAAAATTAAAATAGGGCTATAATCACTTAGCTTTCCAGCATCCCTTTCTTTATGAAGAGAAAAAACAGCTGCTGGTTTCTCCATCACAGACACTTCTATACTGTCAAATTAAAAGATTAAAAATAGGTGCCAGCTGCAGGGAGAATGAATATTGCAGCAAATTAACAAAATACAGGTGATACTTTTTCCATTCACTCTTTCTTATTAATGCGGTATCTTGCGAATATGTATTTAATTAACTCTGTAAGGATATACATGAGAAATATGCCAGTCTTAGGTGAAAGCTGGAAAACAACTAATATTTTTTTCAGTTGTGAAATTATTTTTCACTGGCTCTGAAGGTACTAAACACAACTCTTAAATGAAGACTACAAAAAAGTGGCCCAAAAGTTACCTGAGTAGTTTTCCTGCTCTTCACTGAATTACCCCAAATAATCTGGAGAACTATGATTATTAAGTCTAGAATCTAGATAAGAAAACAAAGGTAATGAGTTTCAATATAATTATAATGCTTTTCTAGAATATTTATACATGATGAGATGATTTTAGAAGAAAATCATTCAAGAATGAATCTTTTTACTATGCTCTATTACCACACCTACTCTTGTACCTAACATCATTAAAATGTCCATACTACCCAAAGCATTCATAGATTCAATACAATTCCTATCAAAATACTAATGATGTATATCACAGAACTAGAACAAATATTCCAAAAATTTCAACAGAATCACAGAAGAGCCTGAATAGAAACAGCAATCTTGAGAAAAAAGAACAAAGTAGGCGGGATCACAATACCTGATATTAAACTATACGACAAGGCCACTGTAATCAAAACAGTCTGGTACTGGCATAAGAACAGACACATAGATCAATGGAACAGAATAGAGAGCCCAGAAATACACCCATACCTTTATAGTCAATTAATATTTGGCAAAGGAGATAAAAACATACAATGGGCTAAAGATAATTTATTCAATAAATAATATTGGGAAAATTGGACGAATATGTGCAGAAAAATGAAACTGCACCACCTTCTTACATCACACACACACAAAAACACAAAATGGATTAAAGACTTAAATGTTAGACTCAAAGCCATAAAAGTCCTGAAAGAAAGCAGAGGAGGTAAAATCTCAGACATTGCTTGTAGCAATATTTTAGCAGATATATCTCCCCAACCAAAGAAAACAAAATAGGAGGTGGGTTTGGCTGGGATGGGTGGGGGTAGTGCAGAAAACTGTAATTCAACAATAAAATAATTTTAAAAAAGAAAAAATAAACAAATGGGACTACATCAAACTAAAGAGGTTTTGAACATCAAAGAAAATCATCAACAGAACAAAAAAACAACCCACTGAATGGAAAAACATATTAACTGATACACCTGGTAAAGGGTTAATATTCAAAACGGGCAAAGGACCTGACAAAACGCTTCTCCACAGGAAACATACAGATGACCAATAGACATACGAAAAGATGTTCAATGTCACTAATCATCAGAAATGCAAATTAAAACCACAATGAGGTATGACCTCACACTTGTCAGAATAAATCCATAAACAAGTGCTAGCAAGGATGTGGAGAAAGGGGAACCCTTTTGCACTTTTGGTGGGAATGCAGAGTGGTGCAGCCACTGTGGAAAGCAGTATGGAGTTACCTCAAAAAATTAAAAATGGAACTGTCTTATGACCCAGTGATTCCACTTCTAGGAATTTATCTGAAGAAACCCAAAACACTAACTTGAAAGAATATGTACACCCTTATGTTCATTGCAACATTATTTACAGTAACTAAGATTTGGAAGCAGCCCAAGTGTCCATCAGTAGATGAGTAGATAAAATAGCTATGGAATATCTACACAATGGAATACTACTTGGCCATTAAAAAAAAGAAAAATTTACCTTTTGCAATACCATGGATGGACCTGGAGAACATCATGTTAAGTGAAATAAGCCAGTCAGAGGAAAACAAGTAACATATGATTTCACTCATATAAGGTCTGCCCAGAAAGCATCCATCCATGTAATATGAAAAAATAGAAACATTCATTGAAGAAGATATAAGAAGGATTGCACATAAGACAGTGACACCTCAGTCCCCTTCAAAGTTATGACCTTCTTGAGGAAATCTGGTTCATTGGTAGCAGTTTGAATCAAGTCAGTAGCAACTGCAGCACCATGTTCCTTCTGCTCTGGTAGCAGAAGCCACAGAATGAATTTTGCCACAACACGTTTCATACCAAGATCCTGTGTCAAAGTCTAGGACACAGTAGTTTCTGGAAGCCCCTGATCAGCTTCTAGTTCTCACACTGACAGTCCCGATCTCTGTTCACTGCAGCCCGTACTTCCCAGCATTGTCAGGTGTTCTGCTTGTGCAGGCCTTCCGGAACGTGGATGGCTTTCAACAGATTCTTGAATATCTTTGAAGTGTTTGTGCCACACTTTTATTTGTGCTGCACTCACTGCATCCTCCCTGAAAGCCTTCTGAATCATTCAAATAGTTACCACAGCAGAATGTTCAAGCTTAATGCAAAATTTTATGCAAATTCATTGCTGTACTTGCTCAGTCATTTTCAATGTGATGGCCACACCCTACACATGCTCACTCAGCAGCTTCTACATCTCCCACTGACTATTACAATGAAGTCCTCAGTATTCACACTTGGGCATTCCAGTCCACTCTACTTGGCTGCCAGTTTACATCAATGTCACAGTTCTTGTTATATTAACAATGTTGGAGTTTTTCTGGACAAACCTCAAATGTGAAATCTGATGAATGAACTGAACTAACAAGAAAAACAGAGACAGACTCATAAATAGGGAGCAAGATGGCTGCTCTTGGGGAGGGGTTGGAGGGTGGAGGGGTTGAGCAAAAAAGAAAAATTATTCAAGGACAAGGACAACAGTGTGTTGATTATGGCAGTTGAGGGGAGGGGTGTGGGTGGATGTGGAAGAGAGTTAGGGGGAATAAATGGTAATAGAAAAAAAAACACAATAAAAAGTGAACTATTTAAAAAAAATCAGGAGCTCCCAAGGTGTAACACCCTCATGCCAACAACTCATAACCTAAAACCTCCATATGAACACGCAGGTCCTAGTGGTACACATAACTAGATCTGTGACTCATTTTCCTTTCCCCACTGGGAATGAAGACTGACTCTGATCCACCGAGCTGATGCCTGGCCCCTCCCTCTTGTTAGCTTTTTCTCCCAGGTGATCTACCCTCTACTCTCCTCCCTTCCACCAAACACTGGCTGAGGACCTATGTGATGAGATTACTCAGAATAAAGAGACTATAGCCCTTTCACTTGTAATAAATAGCACATAAATTCTTTTTCTCTTCCTAATACCTTCTTTACGTATTTTTTTTGGGGGGGTGGAATATACTCCTTTCTTTGATACATATCACCATCTCCTCTAGTCCAACTGTGTAATTCCAGTGGTGGCTTCCAATTATTACATTTATCTGTGATCCAGCCAGAGAGGTCCTGTACGGTCCATGCAGACGCAATCATAATTACACTCTCCTTAAGCCCACAGTATCCATCCAGCAGGCGAACACTTTCCTAAGTTGCTGCAGAGCCATCCCCCGAGGGTTTTGTTAGTTTTGATATTTGCATTTTACGTTCATTGTGCTTTGTAGTTTGATAATAATTCCATGGGGATCACGCAGGTTGAAAAGCTATGAGGGGTTAGATCAGAAACAGCCAGCCAACACAGTTCTATTTTGTGTAGCTTAGTGTCTAGGCCACCATTAAAAGAAAAGAAAAGAGAAGAGATCTACTGATACGAGTCCCTGAGGGTTTTGGCGCTGTGTGGGGTCAAACTTTCTGAGGTTTGGTTCCCTAGCTCTTTCTTTCCTTCTTTTCTAGTTTTTGTAATTCTCACCAGAAGATATGTTTATTGATTTTAGAGAGAAAGGAAGGGAGAGAGAGAAACATCAATAGCTGCCTCCCCCATGTGCCCTGACCAGGATCAAACCTACAACCTCGGTTTGTGCCCACAACTTTGGTGTGTACAGGATGGTGCTCCAACCAACTGAACCACCTAGCCAAGGTCCTTAGCTCTTTCTTCCATTTTGTGAAGTGAATAATTTATATTTTTATCTAAGTTAATTTTTATTTGCATTACTAAGTTCTTTAGAAACTGTATGTCTGGGACTGCTTGGCTTGTGTAAATGCATGGAATAGCCACCTGTGTTCCTCCAGCAGGGACAGCCATATGACGTTCCACTTACAGTCAGGTTGATCATTCCTGCCGTTCACTGCTGCTGACACCAAGTATTGTTTGTTTCAAGTATCAAAATTAGTTTACTTAAATACTTTGTATTAGTATTAGGATAAAATATAAATATTTAACCTCATATTACAAAATCTTTCAACTTATGTTTACCCTCAAATAAAGATTCTCTTCCTCAATCAGATAAAAACTCCATTATCAATCACCACCCATTCCTAACATTGTTGCATAGTGAGGTTTTCTATGTGGTCAACTTAAATTATAAGACAGGATCACTAATTTTATACAAATAAGTCCATAATCTTTTACAGATTTTTTACTATTTAATTTAAAATATACTATCTTGCCAATCCTCTTGGGCACCATCTAAAATTATGTTGACTCAGTCACTTTTCACAATAAAGTATAAAATGAGTGAGTTAAAATATAAGCATATATCTTTGAGTTTTTTCAATAATAACTTTTGCTTAAAGTTTTCACAACCATCAAAGATTTTAAAAATTCTTTTGTATAGTGTTTATAATTTAAGATAAACTCCACTACTAACATCTTTGCAAGAAAGAACTTTTATAGACAGCCTGATTGCACTCCCATGAGGATAAGTTAATAAACATGTAGTCTCATTTTTATTTTGTCATTTAATTGCCTCCATGTAACACCATCACTACAAAAGACTTCATAGAATAAGTGGAATTGGATTTGAGAATTGAGAGATCGGTAGAGTCTTGCTGGATACACTTTAGGGATGACATGAACAAAACTATAAAAGCTATGTTGAGGGAATTGTAGATGAGTTTGGTTAGGGTGGACCGACTGGTCATGCATGGAGCTATTGAAGACATACAGCTAACAAGATGAGCAAAATTTAAATTTGGAGGGATCTGAATATGTCAGTCATTCTATCAGTCATTCTAAATCAGTGTTCAAACCATATCCACTGAGGATGTTCCCTGTGCCAGGTGCTGTGGTTAGCTCTATCATGCAAACATACAATTAGTTCTTCATAGCTGTTAGGAGAATGACAAGTACCTTTGGTATGAGGAATACTGAGGAATGGGAGAATTTCCTAGAGAAACTAAGATTAACACTGAAAAATAATAACCATTGACCAGATAAAGGAGAGGAAAGATTGAAAGTAGGAGAAATATATTAATTAAGTGCCAGGAAGAGGGCAAAAGAACAGACCCACAGATAATATGATATGCAGAGAATTACAAATAGTTCTGTAAACTTAAATTTATAATATGGAAATTCAAAATTCAGGAGCTATATTTGTAAATTGAATTGTGCCCCACTATTAATAGGAAAAAAGAACTTAAATATCACTTAATTCATGTTATTTTATTCTTATAAAGTTAGAAGTAATTTTGTACATTTTCTTTATGTAACTACTTTGCTTGGGAAAAATTTCTTCATGACATTCTTCAGCCCAATTTATAACCACAGTATCACAAAGAGTTAATTGGCCTAGTTTGCATGGTGAATTCCATGAGGATCTACTGTTTATCTGTTCTGTTCACTAACATATCTCAAGATCTTAGAGATAAAATCTCAGTGTCTTAGAATAGTACCTGTCACAGAGTTCTCAGAACATATTGGTTAAGTGAAATTAGTCACATAATAACATATTCTCAGAAAGGTAATGTGCTTGTTTTAGTTAATAAGTGCATTGAAATGAAAGAAATCCAGTTAAAACTATAAGACATTAATGAAATAAATTGAAGAAGACACAAATATTAGAAGGGTATTCCATGCTTATAGAGGAATGAATATTGTTAAAATGTCCTAAATCACCCAAAGCAATCTACAGATTAAATGCAATACTCTCAAAATACCAATAGCATATTTCCCAGAACTAGAACAAATAATCCAAAAAGTTATATAACCACAGAAGGCTCCAAACAGTCACAGGAATCATGAGAAAGAAGACCAAATTAGAGGTACAACACTACCCAATTATCACGCTATACTGCAAGGCAACAGTTATCAAAGCAGCCTGGTACTGGCATAAAATCAGACACATAGATCAATGGAACAGAATAGAGAGCCCAAAAATAAACTCACACAAGTATAGTCAATTATTTTAAAACAGAGGAGTCAAGAATATACAATGGAGAAAGGACGATCTCTTCAATAAAGGTGCTGGGAAAACTAAATGGCCTCCTAGAAAAATAGCACTATACACCATATGCAAAAATTAACTTAAAATGGATTTAAAGCCTGATGTAAGACCTGAAACCATAAAACTCCAAGAAGAAAATATAGGATGTGAGCTCCTTGACATCAATCCTGGCAATTATTTCTTGGACCTGACCCCAAAGGCAAGGGAAATAAAACCAAATGTAAACACATGGAACTACGTCACACTAAAAAGCTTCTACACAATGAAAAATGCCACAAACAAGGTGAAAAGACAAGCTTCTGGCTGGTAGAAGATATTTGCAAATCATACATTTGACAAGGGGTTACATCTAATATATGTATATAAAGAACTCATACAAAATTAATAATAAGAAAAACCAACGGTTAAAGAATGAGCAGAGGATCTCAATAGACATTTTTCCAAAGAAGACATACACGTGGCCAGCAGGCAGATGAAAAAATGCTCCTCACTAACTGTCAGGGAAATGCAATAACAATTGCAATAGGCATCACCTCTCCCTGTCAGAGTGACTATTATCAAAAAGACAAAAATAGCAATTGTTGGCAAGAATATGTAGAAAAGGCAATAGATGTGTACTCTTGGTGGGAATGTAAATTGATACAGCCACTATGAAGTTCCCTCAAAAAAATTAAAAACAGAACTACCATATGATCCAGCAATTCCACAATTACACTTCTGGGTATTTATCCCCCCAAAAACAAAACAAAACAAGATAAAAAACAAACAAACAAAACATGAATTCAAATATATATTTGTATTCCCATGTTTATTGCAGCATTGTTTATAATACCAAAATGTGAAGACAACCAAAGTGTCCATTCATGGATGAGCTGATGAAGAAAATGTGAGATACATAGAATATCTATATTAGAATGTGTGTATGTGTGTGTGTGTGTGCGTGTGAAGTCTGTCTGGGAAAAGTCCAGCTGTTATTAATATAACAAGAACGGTTTGCACAACATCAATGTAACCAGGCAGCCAAGGAGAGTGGACTGGAATGCACATTCCTGAACAATGACGACTTCACTGTACTAGTCAGTGGGGGCAGTAGATGCCACTGAGTGAGCATGTGTACTGTGTGGCCGTTGCATTTTAAATGACTGAGTGAATAGAGCAATAAATCCTCATCAAATTTTGCATTAACCTTGAATATTCCTCTGTGGAGATTATTTGGATGAGTCAGGCGGCTTTCAGGGATGATGCAATGAGTGCAGCACCAATAAAAGTGTGGCACAAATGCTGCAAAGATGATCGAGAATCTGTTGAAAGTGATCCACATTCTGGAAGGCGTGCAGTAAGCAGGACACCAGACAATGTTGAATGTGTATAGGGGACAATGAGAGAACTGTGTGAGGTCCCAAGGTGCCTACTTTGAAGGGGACTGAGGTGTCATTGTCCTATGTACAATGTTTCTTGTATCTTCTTCAATAAATGTCTATTTTTCGTAGTATGTGGCTGGATACTTTCTGAACAGACCTCATATATATGTGTGTATATATATATTTAGCCAGAAAAAAGAGAATGAAATGGCATAGATAGACCTTCAGGATATTTGTTAAGTGAAATAAGTCAGACAGAAAAAGACAAATACCATATGATTTTACTTATACCTAGAATCAAAAACAAAATAAAACCAAACTCACGGATATAAAGTATAGATTGGTGGTTAGCAGAGGAAACAGTAGTTGGGGCGGCTATTAAATGGGTGAAAGTGATCAAGAGTTACAATCTTCTAGTTATCAAATAAATGTCATAGACATGGAACTTACAGAATGGGGACTATAGTCAATAATATTGTATTAACTCTGTATGGTGACAGATGGTAACCAGACTTACTGAGTTGATCATTTCACAATGTTCACGAATGTCAAATCATTATGTTACACACCTGAAAGAAATATAACATTCTATGTCAATTCAAAAAGAAAAGAAAAGAAAACAAATTTTAAGGAGCCATCATTGATTTTCTAAGTTCACAGGTTCATAGGATTGAACTCCATGGAAGAATAAGGAAGTTTTAGATTTTCTCCAGCATTTACTTTTTGGAAAATGATCCCAGGGAGCAAAACTCCTTCCCGCTTTGATTGTTTCATATTGTCTCAGAAAGACTTCTCACAGAAACACTGAATAAAATCTGGATTACGTAAGATCTCGGCCAGCTCTCAGATTTGAGCATATTTAAATTAGTCAAACGCTTACTCTAAAAAGCACTGATGTGGGAGTATTCAAGTTCTGATGCATTTGGGATGAACACTAATCAGCTGCTAGCCTGCTGCCACTAGTTTTTGATTTTCCTATGAGTTCCAGCTTAAATTTTATAAAAGTTTATATTTCAAAATTCTGTAACTATTTTAGTAGTCTGATATCCAGCTTTTTAAAACTCCAAGAGTGGGGTAGATAAAACAACAATTTTTCAATATTTGTTTCTGAATAATTAAATTCATCACATTTATGAAGGGTTGTAGAGCTGTACTACGTGGGCTGTTGCCAAACCACCGAAGCCCCTGCCACAGTGCGAACTTTTCTGAGAAATGGAATAAGTACATTCAAGTCTGAACTTTCCAGAAGAATAAAGGGCCATGATACGGGAGGTACACTTTACTGTAGCAAGTGCACATGCTTCACAGGAAGACCCATTCCTGAAGTTCTTGAGCTCTTTTCCTTAGTCAATCAAAATATTTTGAGCATGTATTATGGATAAAGTGCTATTCATTTTCTCTTTCTCAAATACAGAAAAAATTCTTTGACAAGTAACATGTATCAATCAAGGGACAATTTTTTGAAGACTTGTTTTGATAACTATTTTTCCTCCTTATTTCCTAAATCAGTCAGTAGAGTCTAATCTATGCTGGTCTCAATTTGACCTATTGGTATCATTTACACTTTGTTTCAGGTGCACAAAACTATAGTAAAACAACAATGACTTTACAAATTCTTGCATCCAAGAATTTATACCTCATCCACTGCATCTGGACATCCCCGTGTAAGTAAATTGACATTCACCAAGTACCTACTATTTGCTCTAAACTGGGAAATGACATTTAATCATGGATGCCTAACTGCTACCTGCATATTTCTGCATTGCACAGGTAAAATAAGATAGGATAAAGCTAAGTTAAAATAAGGTGGGATGTCGAACAAACATCTCCATTTGAATTGAGGGGCAATGTTATATAATGGCTATAGTAGACTGACCTTGAATGATGGCTCTTATACTTACTAGCTTTGTGTTTTGGGGCAAGTTTCTTCAATCTCTGCAAGTCTCAACATCTCAAGTTTCCTCAGCTGCAAATTGGTGGTAGTAATAATAAAGAGATAATACATTAACCTGCTTAGAACATTGCTAAAGCATAGGATGGGATTAATACATGCTTGCTATTGTTATTAAGGCTATTCTCACTGAAAAACTCCATGATTCATCATCATCACACTTCACTCAGAGTACGTAACAAAAATATTTTGTAGGAAAAAAAATCCAATCCTTCCTGTTTGGAGACATGTGTTTATCAGTTATAATATTCACAATTTAAAATAGGTTAAATAAGCCAATTGCTCAGAAGAACAATTCATTGTGGTGGTAAGATCATACAGTAATTTCTTCTAGGATCCCTAATTTTAAGAAAGCTATTGTGTGATGAGATAAACAGCACTCTTCACAACAGCTATGTAATAAGCATAATAACAATTTCAATTCTCAGTAGAGGCTGATGGCATCATACCAGAGCCAATTCAGAAGAGCAATTCATGAAAAACAATTTTGCAAAGGGGTCTTGTTAGGTTGCAAACTCGGGAACCTCCCAGGTAAAATCTGAAACTGGCTTCCTATAAACAGAGGAGCAAAGAGACACCAAAGAAAAAGGCAGGCCACTCTAAATTGGCAGGTGGCAGATTAACAAGCAAGAGAACTGACATGCAAGGCTTGTCTTGGGTGGCTGCAAATGAGTAGATCTCTTCACTCCTCTGCCAGCCAGAATCTTAAAAGTGTACATTGAGTCCTTAATTGGATTTAGTTGTATATTCAGTCCAGATGGTCTCAACAACACTGTACTGTTTCATAGCTTTGTCCTTGAAACAGCTCTTAGTGGGGAAAATGGCGGGAAAATATATGCATTCTAAGGATAGGGGAGTGGGTGAGGAGCTTCCAATTGCCCACATTCAGCTGGTGCATCAACCAGGGAGGGGTAATATCCTCTTCATGACCTACTCCAACAAATGCTAATGAACTACATTATCTGTTTCCACTATTTTAGCTACTTCTAAGAATATAACCTATATTATCTGTAAAAGAAGATAGACTACTTGATACATAAGCAATCCTCCTTGAATATGCATTCCATCAAATAATATTTGGAAAAATGAGTGACAGAACTTGATATTGTATTCCTGGTAAAAGAAGCTTGCAGGGCAGCTAGTCCATGTTGCCATTTGAGCATAAATATCTTCCTTATGAAACAAAATTGTGAGTTACAATCATTTTATACAAGCTGAGATGTCTAATAGAGGCAGTTACCTAAATATAAGGCCATCCTCTCTTACTCTCTATGTATATTGTCAAGTATTTTCTTCAGATAAGCATATGAAATATAGCCCAGTGCATAGGCAGATTAGAGTCAAACATCCATGATTTTACTCCATAAACAAAGAAGTGCCTCCAGCAAAATATACGTAGCACTGTATTCGTAAAATGCTCACTTTTGAACAAAATAACTTCTAGATAGACTGCTTATGAAAGACAACCAAAGCAGCCAAATGAAGTAATTTAGTTTATACCTTTGTCTTTCATAAACCTGGTGGAAGACAGCAAATGTCTATCACGGTAATTGGCTCTGTCTTAGAACCAGTACTGTGGATTTCTTGGAAAAGCACTGGGAAGCAGGGCAAATTGATTCAGAACAAATCAAATTCAAGCTGACAAAGTTATAATAGACACTATCTATTATTCAAAAAGTAGTGTCAGATTTTTAAAAAATACATTTTAAAGAAAGGAAAAGAAAGCATACCTTTTTACCCGTTTGGAAACTTAATTCTGCATCAGAAAACTATTGCTACCAGTTGTAATTATTGTTTAATCACTGAGGTTTGGCTTTCCGTGAGCAGTAAATGGGTCTGTAACCACAACTGTAGCCCACCCATCACTAACTGATGGTCACAGAGGCAGAAGCTTAGAAAACTATTTTTTTTCCACAAAGTGATAAAGAATGCAACAAGAGTAGAAGTTGTGCCTAAAGCCTGCGTGAGCCTTAGGTAAATATCCTGAATATTCAAGATTAGACTAGTGCCAAACAAACAGTACAATTAATTTGGGATTGGCAACTAAATAATTGTTCTATACTTTACTTGGAACAGAGGATTAATAAATGTAAAATAATTAAGGATGATATACAAAATTCTTTAGCAGCCTTGGATAGGGGGAGGAAGGAAAGAGTTAATTTTCTCTAGATGTTTTTATTCAAATATTTTATGATCAAAATGAGAAGAATTAATGGGACCCATTGGAAAATTACATAGAATTTACAAAATTTAGAACTCCTTTATCAACTTTTGTGGAACTACGAGGAACGAGTCTCTACAATGTAATTACAAATATAGGATTCTACACTGTAAACCCTTAGCTCTAACTTAATACCAGATTGAAACCCTTTAATCTTATTACTCAATAAGATTTTTTTACTAGCTAACATCTTTGAAGCACTCTGATTATGCCATAAGCCTTAAAGATTATAAGTTCTCATATTTTTTGATTTTACTTTTTGCATGATACTCCTAAGCTCACTAAAATTGTTTGGCCTTCCTTCTGGTGGTCAAACCAAATGATCAGTGGAGTCGTACAGGGTAGGCCGTGTCTTGCTTACTGTCTCATCTCCAGGACACTGGGTGGCAATACCAGGGTCTCCCTCTCCACATGTCTATTGTTTTGGAACCTTTCAAAATTAAAAATTATTTCAGTTTATCTGACAGAGTGGGAATAAATTTCACTGTCAAGACACCCAAGTAGAGTCATACATGATTTTTGCCAAAAGTAGTAATGAATAGAGATTGAATCCTCATTCATTTTAATAATTTCCCCTATCCTCTCTAGTTTCTTCAATTTGTTTTGATAACACTGTGACATAAAAATAATCAGGCTTAAAGTAAGGGGAAAAAATGATCTTTTCTTTTCTAACTCAATCCAGAGAATGCATTTTAAATTGGCAAGGAGCAATAATGCATAGAATGGTTGACTACATATAATCTATAAAGTTGCCTCTCTAAATCAATATGTAGTAACATTTCCCTTACATCTATCCTATATAACATTGTACACCACCACCAAGTAATAATAAAAAATGAACTTGCTGAGAAGCTTCCTAATAATAATAATATTCATGTTTTTCTGAATGTGTGCTTTGCAGTGAAGCATTACTTTCATTTCTTCCCAAATCAGAACACTTTCAAACCTGACACCAATACTGGCACTCAGAAACTTGTAAGTGATTATCTCAGCCATGGGCTACATAAAATAAATTAAATTTTAAAGATCATAAAAATAAAACCATGTGTCTAAACATATGGCATGTTCACTGTCAGTGTGAAAGCTCATCATGAGAGAAACCACATCTACTTTGTCAGGAAACAGGACCAAATATTTCCTCTCATGTACACCACAGAGCTCAATAGTAGTTTCATTAAGGTTTATGGTGAGTATGCCCATTGACATACTTACTATCACTAACAGTACAGAAGTAAAAACCTAAAACCATAAACATAGAAAATTTTAAAAAATTAAATCAATATTTAGGGGAGATTCAATCTCAAATGGATACTTTTACCCTAGCAGGAAAAAAATTGGACCATCCTGGTTATTACTAGGTTGGATAAAGACTAGATTAAATGGTTCCAGGCATTTAGCCATAAAACATCTGTACATCCTCTTATTAATTTTGTTATTGCTGTTCAATTACAGTTTTCCCCATTTTTCTCCCATTACTCTCCCCTGCACTACCCACTTCCTACTTCCCACACTCATTCCACCCCATTGTCTTGGTCCATGCGGCCTTTACACATGTTCCTTCACTCGACCCTTCCCCTTCTTTCCCCTGTTATCTCCCTCCCCCTCCCCTCTGGTTATGTCAGTTTGTTCTTTATTTCCATGTCTTTGGATCTATTTTACTCGCTTGTTTTTTTTGTGGATTGATTTCCACTTATAGGTGAGATCATATGGTATTTGTCTTTCACTGACTGGCTTATTTCACTTAGCACAATACTCTCCAGTTCCACCCATGCTGTGGTGAAGGGTAGGAGTTCTTTCTGCTGTGTAGTCAAAATTTAAAAATCATCTGATTCCACAACTAAGTCAACACAGGAGGGAAGAAACTGGGAGTTCTACCTGCCACCTCTTAAATGCGTCCTCCCTAGAAGTGTTACACAGTATTTTTCACATCTATACAATTAACCAGATAGTGACTACTATCTTTCTACATGCATGGAAATAGAGCAAAACTGGATATCAGCATAAGTCTTGATGCTATAACTAGATAGGACTTTGGGACTGTGAAAATAGATAAATTCAACTTTTTCCTCCCCAAAGTACCTAGCTACACTCTTGATTTGCTTGAATATAGATTTGCCTCTATGGTAAAGTATTTAAATTATGTCCACAATTGTATGTGGACCCAATGTACTTAAAAGGACTTAAAGTAAATTGTGTATTTGAAAAGAATTCAAATTGTGATAAGGGGAAATGAAGAAGAGGCATCTGTCATTTTTTATTTAGTCTCAACAATCAGATGTAAGGATTGCAGGCAGATAAATGACAACTCCGCAAATGGTTTGGTGATTGTTCCATAAAGCACACAATATACCTCTATAAGAAAAATGATTTTCGGAAAAAGTTTCTAGAGTATCATAAATTCCCATAGAGTCAAATGTCAGTGTTTCCCATTTCTCTATCAAGAAGTCTTTAGAGATATTGCTGTATATAAATTCAGAGCAACTGACGAGCATCTGCCCTTATCAAGAATTCAACAAGAGTCGCCTATCAGTTCTGATCCAGGATGCTTTCAAATACATAAAAACATGTTAAAATCACCTTTATCCTATGTTTCCTCAAAATTGAAACCCAATTATTTCTTTTCTTTTCTTTTTACCTATTTACGGCTTTAAAAAATATATATACAAACTACCAGAATACCAGAATACATTCCTGATAATGAAACAGAATATTATTTTTCTAAGTATCAAGATTATAAGACATAGTAGAAAATGTAATTTCTCAAAGTTGTGTAATGTTTCAGTTACAACTTTTTCTCTTTAAAAAAATACAATAGAAGAAACCCAGGAAAAAGAAAGTGAAAAAAAATATGTAATAAATTTTTAAATCCTCATAGCAAAATTTTATGTCCAGTTGTCTCTTAATTTCATGCAAAACTAGTCCAAGTTCTAACTTATTACAGAAAAGCTTATCCTTAAAATCAAAACATAAGAAATCAACTTAAGGCTCAAAACACAATATTTACTACCCCTTTTTTAAAAGATTTTATTTATTTATTTCCAGACAGAAGAGAAAGGAAAGAGAAAGAGAAGGAGAGAAACATCAGTGTGTGGTTGCCTGTCGTACACCCGCCACCTGGGACCTGGCCCACAACCCAGGCATGTGCCCTGACTGGGAACCCAACTGGTAACCATTTGGTTTACAGGTCCATGCTCAATCCACTGAGCCACACCAGCCAAGGCAGAAGATTTATTACTCTTAAATTCTATTTCAAATCTGTGATGTTTCAAGTCCTGGACTGCACCAATGAATTTTATTAACTATTCAAAGAACTAACATCTATTCTCAAATTATTCCAAAAACCCAAGAGGAGGGAAAACTCTCAAGCTCATCTTACGAGGCAAGCATTATCTTAATTGTAAAACCAGATAAAAACACTACAAAAATAGAAAATTATAAGCTAATATCATTGATGAACATAGATGCTAAAATCATCAACAAAATATTAGAAAACCTAATTCAGCAACGCATTAAGAAGATCATACACCATGATCAAGTGGGATTCATTCTTGGTATGCAAGGATGGTTCAACATCGTCAAATCAATTAATGTGATAAACCACGTAAAATGAAGGATAAAAATCATATGATTATATCAGTAGATATAGCAAAAGCATTTGACAAAATACAGTATCCATTTGTGACAAAATACTCTCAGAAAAGTGGGAATGAAGGCCATATATGAAAAAGCCACAGCTAATATCTTCTTAACAAGGGGAAACTAAAAGTGTTTCCCTTACCATAAGGAGTAAATGGGATGTCCACTTTCACCACTCATTCAACACCGTACTCAAAGTCCTAGTCACAGCAATCACACAACGAGAAATAAAAGGCACCAAAACTGTAAAGGAAGAAGTAAAACTGTCTTTATTTATAGATGACACAATAGTATTTACAGAGAACCCTAATAATTTCATCAAAAAATTACTAAAACTGATAATTAAATTTAGTAAAGTATCAGGATACAAAATAGATATTCAGAAATTGGTTGCATTTTATACACCAACAATAAAATATCAAAAAATAAAACTAGGAAAACAATCTAACCAAGGGTGTAAAAGACTTGTAATAAAAAATTATAAGATACTGAAGAAATAAACTGGAGAAGATACAAATAAGTAGATGCATATGTAGTGCTCCTGGACAGGAACCATTAATGTTGTTACAGTGTCCATACCACCCAAAGCAATCTATAGATTGAACGCAATTCCAATCAAAATACCAATGGCATATTTCACAGAACTAGAACAATAATCCAAAAACTTTCTAAGTGGGAATGGCAAATTGTCACATCATGTGGTAGAGCTAAAAGAACACTTCTGTTTGCTCAACATTATAATTTATTTTCCACTCGGTAAACTGTATTTTAATAAATTAAGAAAATTAACATGCCACATCAAAGGAGGAACCATGATTTTTATGGAGTAAAAATGCAAGTGTTCATCAGAATTCGGGAAACATAAAATTTGTTTTTATTTATTTATTTACTCTCTTATTTACTAAGATATGGAAGAGAGTTTTGCAATTACAGCCACTGAAGAGGCTATAGCACAAGGCTCTACTTTCTGCATCTGTTTACCCA
Source organism: Desmodus rotundus (assembly GCF_022682495.2). Lineage (NCBI taxonomy): Eukaryota > Metazoa > Chordata > Mammalia > Chiroptera > Phyllostomidae > Desmodus > Desmodus rotundus. The sequence continues at coordinate 81,925,678 of NC_071388.1, read as the reverse complement.
TGAGTCTCAGCCTGCTAGTCCCCTATTAGATCACAGAATGCAAGTAATTGTAATCATAATACTCATTATATTTAAAGATAAGATATTTCTTTTTTTGGTCAAAATAAAACTTCCCAGAGAAGCTGAACATTCAAATTTTAAATTGTTTCCTTTAGTATATGTCTTAACTCCTCTTTCTGGCAAACTTTCAATTTGGCACATAAAGCAAACTCAACCCAAAGTATTAACAGTCCTTACCAAAAAAACCCCAATAATCTCAAACTAGCCTGTATTTTCCTAGTAAGAATCGGCATTGGAAGATGAAAAAGGCACTCCTTGGAGCAGAAGTCGGTTCGGAGGTCTCAGGTGCCCCTGCCATTTTCTGAGTATGCCACTCAGTCACCTTCCTCTCTGACCTCAGGTATGTACTCAGGAAAGTGGGCGGGACTAGATAATCCATTAAACCCAGCCCAGTTCTCAGGGGGCAGCAAAGGTTCCACTTTAGCAATACTACACTCTTACACCTTCACAAAGCCACTCTGTCTGTGTCTTCATAGCGCATGAGGCCAGGGCATGACGCCACAGCTCCACTACATCGTTCTCTGTGAGGCTAACATACACTGGTCTCTGAGTGGGGGTGCATGCAGACATTAAAGCCCCTCCCAGGGATGCAGACTGCTGTGTTGTATCTTTCCATCTAAGCCATTAAAGAAAAGATGAATAGTAAAGGGTAATTCTTTCTTAAATGAAATATTTAACCAAAACAGACTCTTCTTCACCCAGGCCATACATTATGGTTTCCTCTGAGCTGCCCTGTGATCCTTAACTGTCTGGAGCTTCAGACTTCTATGTTATTGGACCAGATGAACTCTAAAGTTCCTTTTAAAAGTAAATTATTTAATTGTATATCTTATATGTCTAATCTTCCTCATGTCCTGTCTCACTAAAGTCACCCTCTTACATTTCTTTGGAAAGTCAATGGAAGTCTCTATTTTGGAAGCAATTCACGAACATGAAGCTCTACTTGAGATATTCATGAAACTATAATAAATAACTTGAAAAGATCATCATTTCAGTATTAACAACAACAACAAAACTCTTCCTGGTATTTTCTCAGAGCAGTAAAATAAATGTGAATATGCAAATGATGTGGGAGGCAGCAATCCAAAAAGCTTGGGCATTTTCACTGAAAGAACACTTAAATGGCTGACACTATATTTGCCTGAAAAAAATAAAGAAGAAATATGAGATGTCTGGAGGTCTGGAACACGAACAGGCAGGGGGTAATATTCAGGACTGGCACTATATGAAGAGACATGTTCTTTATAATGTTGCCTTATTTTGTTGCCCTATTTTGCAACCAAGACCTGGACTATTCACAATCAAAGACTCCTGCTCTCCAAAATTGAAAACAAAAAAGTTAAAGAAATTCAATTATTTTAAAAAAGATGAATTTATCTAAAGGGTTATATATGTTTCTCAATAAGGGAAATTAATAAGACTTTCTGTGATTATCAATATTCAGGGATGCATATGAATTGATACTCATCCATTGTTAAAAAATTAAAAAGCATCACACCTTTTTTTTTAATTTATTGAAGTTATTGTGGTGACATTGGTTAACAAAATTATATAGGTTTTGAGTATACAATTCTATAATACATCATGGGTATATTCTATTGTGTGTTCACCACCCAAGCCAAGTCTCCTTCCATCATCATTTATTACCATTTACCCTATTCCATCTCCTCCAACCCCCTTTTCCCTCTGGTACTCACCATCTTGTGGTTTCTATGAGATTTTTTCTTTGCTTAATCCCTTCACCTTTTTCACCCAACCTCCACCCCTCTCCCCCTCTGACAGCTGTCAGTTTGTTCTCTGTATCAGTCTGTTTATATTTTGTTTGTCAGTTTATTTTGTTCATTAGATTCCACATGTGAATGAAATCATTTGGTACTTGTCTTTCTCTGACCAGCTTATTTCACTCAGCATAACATTCTCCAGGTCCATCCATACTGTTAGAAAATGTAAAATTTCTTTATGTTTATGGCTGCATAGCATTTCATCATGTAACACTACTTTTTTATCCACTAATCTACTGATGGGCACTTGGGCTGCTTCCAAATCTTTACTATTGTAAATAATGCTGCAATGAACATAGAGGTGCATGTATTCTTTTGAATTAGTGTTTCAGGTTTCTTCAGATAAATTTCAATAAATGGAATTTCTGAGTCATAAGACAATTTAATTTTTTATTTTTTGAGGTTTCTCCATACTGTTTTCCAAAGTGGCTGCCCCATCTGCATTTCCAGCAACAGAGCACTAGGGTTCCCTTTTCTCCACATCCTCGCCAACACTTGTTTGCTGATTTATTGATGGGAGTCATTCTGACAGGTGTGAGGTGATATCTCATTGTGGTTGTTATATGCATTTTTCTGAGGATTAGTGACAATAAGCATTTTTTCTTATGTCTATTGGCCAACTGGATGTACTGTTTGGAGAGGTACCTATTGAGGTCTTTGTCCATTTCTTAATTGGATTGTTTGTTTTTGGTGTTGAGTTTTATAAGTTTCCTATACATTTTGAATATTAACCCCTCATCAAAATTATTGGCGAATGTGTTCCCCCATTCAGTGGGTTGTCTTTTCATTTTGTTGATGATTTCCTTCACTGCACAAATACATTTTAGTTTGGTGTAGTCTCATTTCTTTCTTTCTTCTTTTGTTTTCCTTGATCGAAGAGATATATCAGAAAAAAACACTGCTATGAGAAATGTCTGAGATTTTACTATCTATGTTTTCTTCTAGGATTTTTATGGTTTTGAGTCTAACATTTGAGTCCTTAATCCATATTGAGTTTATTCTTATGTATGTTATAGGAAGGTGGTTTAGTTTCATTTTTTTGTATATATCTGTCCAATTTTCATATGTTTTTGCCTCCTTTGTTAAATGTCAATTGAGTATAAAATTATAGGTTTATTCCTGGGCTTTGTATTCTGTTCAATAGATCTATATGTCCATGTTTATGCCAGCACCCTGCTGTTTTGATTACTATGGCCTTCTAGTTTAGTTTGATTTTAGGTGATGTGATTCCACCAACTTTGTTATTCTTTCTCAAGATTTATGTGGATATTTGGGGGTTCTTGTAATTCCAAACACATTTTTGGAATATTTGTTCTAGTTCTGTTAAATATGCCATTGGTATTTTTACTTTGATAGGAATTGCATTTAATCTATAGATTGCTTTAATTAATATGGCCATTTTGGTGATGTTAATTCTTATGCATGATCCTGGTATATACTTTCACTTATTTGTATCTTCTTCAGTTTCTTCCTTCAGTGGCTTATAAATTTCCAAGTTCAGGTCTTTTACCTTCAAGGATAAATTTATTCCTAAGTATCTTACTTTTTGAAGCAATTGTAAGTGAAAATGCTTTCCTAGTTCCTCTTTCTGATAGTATAAAAATGAAACTGATTTCTGGATATTTATTTTGTATCCTGGTACATTACTAAATTTATTTATCAGTTCTAGTAGTTTTGAGGTAGAGTCTTCAGGGTTCTCTATATACACTATCATGCTATCTGCAAATAATGACACTTTTACTTATTCCTTTTTAAATTGAATGCCTTTCACTTCTTCTTCTTGTCTGATTGCTGTGTCTAGGACTACCAGTACTACACTGGATAAGAATGGTGAAAGCAGACTTCTCAGTATTGTTACTGATCTTAAAGGAAATGCTTGTAGTTGCCTAGTGAATATGACATTGGTGGTAAGTTTATCGTATTTGGCCTCTATTATGTTCTCTCTTTCCCCACTTTGCTGAGAGGTTTGGGGTTTTTTTAATCATAAATGGGTATTGAATTTTATAAAATGCTTATCCTGCATCTATTGATATGACCATGTGGTTTTTAACCTTCATTTTGTTTATGTGTTGTATTATGATTATTGATTTGTGGATAATATACAAACCTTGCATCCCCAGAATAAATTCCACTTGATCATGGGCTATGACTTTTTAAATTTAATGCTGGATCTGGTTTGCTAATATTTTGTTGAGCATTTTAGTTTCTATGTCCATCATGGATATTGCTCTGTATTTTCTTTCTTTGTAGTGTCTGTATCTGGTTTTAGAATTAGAATAATGCTACCTTGGAAAATGAGCTTGGGTATCTTCCCTCCTCTTGAATTTTAGGAATAGTTTGAGAAGGATAGGTGTTAGTTTTTGTTTTGTTTTTTTTGAATGTTTGGTAAAAGTTAACTGTGAAGCTATCTGGTCCAGGACTTTTGTTTGTTGGAGTTTTTTTATTACTGCTTCAATTTTGCTCCTTATAATTTGTCTATTGATACTCTCTGATTCTTCCTGATTTAGTTTCAGAAGACTCTATGTTTCTAGAAATTTCTCCAATTTTTCCAGATTGTCCAATTTTTTTTGTTCGTAATATTTTCTTACAATATTTTAATTTGTTTGGTGTGTGTTGTTACTTCTACCCTTTTGTTTCTGGTTTTATTTATTTGGGTCCTCTCTCCATTTTCTTGATGACTCTGGTTAAAGTTTTGTTAATGTTATTTCTTTTTCAAAGAACCAGCTCAGTATCATTGATATTTTGTGTTGTTTTTATAGACCCTATTTTGTTTATTTCTTCTCCAATCTTTATTATTTTCTTTACTCACTTTGGGCTATGTTTGCTGTTGTTGTTGTTGTTGTTTCATTACTTTAAGTGTAAATTCAAATTGATTATTTTAGATATTTCTAATTTCTGAGGTAGGCCTATCATGCTATGAATTTCCCTCTTAGGACTACTTTAGCTTTGTCTCATAGATTTAGGTTGTTTGGTCTCATTTCTATTTGCCTCAAGTTATCTTTTGATTTTTTTTTGACCTCATTGTTAACTCATTCATTGTTTAGTATGTCTCCATTTATGTCCACCAAGATTTGCTTTACATATTTATGTGCTGCTATGTTTGGTGCTTAAATGTTTACAAGATTTATATCCTCTTGTTGGACTGCTCCTTTTATCATTATGTAATGTCTTTCTTTGTCTCTTACTGTACCTTTTGTTTTAAAGTCTATTTTGTTAGATATAAATATTGCTATCCCTGATTTTTTCCTTTTCATTTACATGAAATTTTTTTTTGCTTTTTTTTGAAAAATCTTATTTAGAGTGAGGAGAAGGGATAGAGAAAGCAAGGGAGAGAAACTTCAATGTGGGAGAGAAACATTGATCATTTTCCCCTTGTATATGCTCTGATTGGGGACCAAAACTGCAACCCAGTCATGTGTCTTGACCAGGAATTGAACCAGTGACCTTCTGCTTTGCTGGCCTATGCCCAACCAAATGGGCTACACCAGTCAGTGCATGAAATATCTTCTTCATCCCTTTACTTTTAGTCTGTATGTATCTTTTGTTCTGAGGTGGGTCTCTTGTACATAGTATATACATGGGTCTCATTTTCTTACCCATTCTGCTACCATGTGTTTTGATTGAAGCATTTAAAGCATTACATTTAAAATGATTCATGACAGGTATGTATTTATTGCCATTTTATTCATTTAACTATGTTCTTTTTCCCCCCTTCTTCTACTTTGTAAAGGACACCCTTTAACATATCTTGTAATACTTTTTTGGTGCAAAGAAACTCCTTTAGCTTTTTCTTATTTGCAAAGCTCTTTATTTCTCCTTAAATATTAAATGATAGTCTTGCTGGGAAAAGTAGTTTTGGTTTAAGGTCCTTACTATGCATCACTTTGAATATTGCTTGCCAAGCCCTTCTGGCCTGTAAAATTTCTGTTGCAAAAATCAGCTGACTGTCTTATGGGAACTCCGTAGTGAGTAACTATGTGTCTTTCAAGATTCTCTTTTTGTCTTCTACCTTTGTCATTTTAATTGTGATGTGTTTTGGTGTGGACCTCTTTGAGTTCATCTTTTTTGGTGCTCTGCATTTACTGTACTTGTATATCTTTTTCCTTTAGCAGGTTAGGGAAGTCTTCAGTCAATATTTCTTCAATAGGTTCTTGATCCATTGTTCTCCCTCTTCTCCTTCTGGTGCCTCTACAATCCTTGTGCTGTTATACTTTATGTTGTGTCAAAGGTCCCTTAAATTGTACTCAGTCTTTTTAATTGATTTTTTATTATTATTTTGCTGCTTTGATTAGTGGGTTTTTTTCTACCTTGTCTTCCAAATTGCTTATTTAATCCTCCACTTCATCCAACCTACCTTTTTTTCCTGATGTATTCTTCATTTCAGATATATTATTCTTCATTTCTGACTGTTTTGATGTTTTCCATGTCCTTTTTTATGCTGTTTTGTTTTTACTAAGTTTTTTAGTATTTATTATAACCATTACTACAAACTCTGCATCTGTTAAGTTGCTTGCCTTCATTTCATTTAGTTCTTTTCCTGGAGAGTTCTCTTGTTCTTTTATTTGGGGTCTACTTCTTTGTGTTCCCATTTTGGTTGCCTTTTTGTATTTGTTTCCATGTATTATATTGATCTGCTATAACTCCCAGTCTTTGTGAGCTGGCCTTATGTGTAGTAGGTGTCCTGTGGCACCCAGTGGTACAGTCTTCTTGATCACCTGAGTTGGTTGCTCCAGAAATATTACTTGTGTGGGTCATGTGGGTTAATTGAGTCTTGAATGCTGGTTACCTGTTTGTGCATGGATCGATCCTCAGCCTGGCTGACTGTGGGGCTCAACTCTGACCATGGTTTGTGAACTTCTGTGTAGGTTGTGACTACACAAAGCAGAATTCCCCTTAGCAGTGTTCAGTGTCTACTGAAATCTCCCTTTGGATATGCTACATGCGAAGTTTATTGGATTCACCACTGCTGTTTTCCGGCCATGTGTGTGTTGGTTCTGAGCTTCTTGATAAGGATTCTGGTGCAGTCCATTGTCAGACTCCATGTGACTGGCTCTGGGCAACCTATATGGAACAGTCTTGATGTCGCTTCTTCTGTAAACCCTTGGTTGTAAGATTATTCTTCAACTAGTCTTCAGTTGGTTATTCATGATGATTGTAATTTAATTTAGTTTTCATTCCAGTTTGCTCCTAGAAGGAGGTGAATATAGCTTCTACCTACTTCAATACCATCTTGAAATCCAAGCCTCACTCATTTTATGTAACCCTGGGTTTTTTAATCTTCTGCCCTACTTGGAGATCTTACCCATGATTTTCAAATATTATATAAATGAATTGAGAGATTTAGCTTTGCACTTCATTGTAACTGATTTCCAGAAAGACCTAAGTGATTTTGTATAAAACCCAAGTTGCCACCTCTGTGTTCCACTTAAGAAACATTTTGGCAAATATTTTATAATGCTGAGCAGAGTTGGACCTACTTAATTTGGTTTGGTCATAGTTTTCATGAATTTTCTCTTTGAGTCAGTGATTTCCAAAGCCCTTTTAGAACTTTTGTAATCTTTCCATCAAAACTAGAAAGGAATCTTATTTGCTAATGCTTTGTAAACTACTTTATTTTACACTCAGAGTGCCAAAGATTTTCACCAGAAAGTAAGATAAAACTTGCCCTCCAGACTACCTTTGATTTCAACAATTCAACTATTATTTTGTATACATTTGACTATTAAGTGTAAACCATCTTTCCAGAGTGTTCTTGGGTGACCAATTGCAGTGCAGCTTGTGGTGAAAAGTTGTACTATTTCAAATAGTTTATGTAATACTCTGCTGTGATTAAATGCTTATCTAGACTTGGTAAATAAATCTATTCCAAAAATTTCTGCCTGTAATCTAGCAGCTCATGACAAGGGTCTTATTTTGCTTCTGAAATTTTATACAGCTGAAACATATATCATATTTAAACTCAGATTCTTCTGTCTCTCCTCTTAATCCTGGTGAAATTATCATGCTCTTAGCTGATCTTTCTGTGTACAGTTGTCCCACCCTTATCCATGGTTTTGCTTTCCCTTGTTTCAATTGCCCATGATAAACTGTGGTCTGAAAATAATAAGTGAAAATTCCAGAATTAAATAATTCATGAGATTTAAATGTTCACCATACCGAGTACATTGATGAATCATCCCTTTGTCCAATGTATTTATGCTGTATATGCTACCTGCCCATTACTCACTTAGGAATCTGTCTCTGTAATCAGATCAACTGTCATGGTACCACAATGCTTATGATCAGGTTACCCTTATTTTTCTTAATAATGGTCCCAAAGTCATTTGCATATCTTTTATTACAGTATATTATTATGATTGTTCTATTTTATCATTACTTATTGTTATTAAACTCTCACTGTGCTTAATTTATAAATTAAATTTTATTGTAGGTATGTACATAAAGAAAAAAATAGCCCTGGCTGGTGTGGCTCAGTGCAGGCCTGTAAACCAAGGGGTCGTTGGTTTGATTCCCAGTTGGGGCACATGCCGGGGTTCCAGGCCAGGTCCCCAGCAGGAGGTACTCGAGAGACAACCACACACTGATGTTTGTCTCCCTCTCTTTCTCCTTCCCTTCCCCTCTCTCTAAAAATAAATTTTAAAAATCTTTTAAAAAGTGAAAGAAAAAAATACTTTGTAGGGTTTGGTCACAGGGGTCTTGGTACATATTCCTTGCAGATAAGGGCAACTACTGTACTTCCTGTGTAACAAAACCTTCAGCAATCAAACAGGTTCAATTTTGACATTATTTCAACTTGACAATCTCCATTTATAGTTATTCTGGCCAAAACACACCCACCCTGAATATTCCCAGCCTGAGTTCTACATTCATTTTTAGTTTAGTTTTAAACATACAATTTTTTATGACTTTGTTCATAATTCTAACACTGTATGCTAGTTTTTAGGCCTTTGTTTACATTTAGGTTTATGCAACTTATCTGTCATTTTATATATTCATTTGCAAATTTTAATCCATGTAAATCACAAAGCAAGTATGTCATTTATAGATCCATACGGTCCTCAGGTAAAAGGAGACAAGGAAAAGTGTCATATTTCTTTTTCTAGCTCTGAAGCCCATGTACATTGTCATCTAATACAGCTCTTGAGTCTAGAATGTTAGTCCTGGGACCATACAATCATGATAGTGATGGGAACAAATTAGAGGAACCCTAGAGAAGGATGGGAAAAGACAAAGATATTGGATCTTCCAAAACATGTCTTCTTGGCCTATTTTCACCATAGTCTTCAATTAGTATTTAAATAACAACATATAAGTATATCGAGGGGAAAATGCAGATCTGGACTTGATGCAGGCCAAAAATGCAGTTGTGGCAGGAATTGAGCAATTCACTTAGTGTGGCACAAGTGAGTGAACAGAGGAGGATGGTAAAGGTAAATTGTCCCAGAACAACTCTCCTAAACACCACCCATGCCATCCAGGTGTGGGTGAAGTCTGCCGTAACGCGACATCAGTTGTATCATCTATGTTTCTATATTCCTTAGAGCATCTTAAGAATCTTGATTCACTTAACCCCAATTTCTAATTTGTTAAAATAATTCATTTTTAAATTTATATCAAACATACTTTGTTACTGTCAAAACTAAGAAAAAATAAATTTAATGTAATTATCAAATGGTTGGTAAAAATCTGAAACAAATTTTATAATAAGTATTTTGTCTATTTGTTTTGCCAGGTACTTTCTCACATTTACAGTGATATCAAATAAGTTGCATACCTACAGGCATTATTTTAAAAAGAGAAAGCCTTAAGTGTGTTCTCCACTCCTATTAAATACTATAATGTCTTTGTGACTTTTGTACAGTATGAGAAAGGCTAGTTTATTTTGGACATATCTGACATCTAATAGGAAATGTTACAAATTTAATTACTTGATAGAGCTGATGAGCAGATATATATCTTAAGTTTATCATTTTGATTTGGGCTGTGATTGAAATAAATGTATTTCCAACCTGACTTGACATTGCTGAACTTAGCCAGCTCTAGGAATCCGGTCCCCTTCCTCCTTTTTCTCCCTCCTTACCCTTTTTTCCACCTCCTTCTAGGTTTTTTTTAAACAACCCTTTTAAAATGTAAAAATCATTTCCAGCTTGCTAACTACACAAAAACAAGCCATGGGTCACATTTGTCCTGCCAGTGTCAGCTGTAGGTTGCTGACCCTCATGTTAGACCATAATTATTTCAATTCAGCCTCTTTTCCTTCCTCGATAAAAAGCTTATTGATACTTAATCGGAGAAGTGAATACCATCTATTGTTATAATTTCTCATATTTCAGGCGAGCAAAGAAGTATTTTCAACAGTTGTAGATCATGAATATGCCCAGAGAAATTTAATTAAAATGTTCCTTTATCATTTACCACATGTAACATTCTTATATTACTTCTCTGTTAATTAAGAATTCTATGGAAGTTCTTTTGTGTTAATTTGATCATTCTGTAGAGTTTACATACACTGTACTCATAAACAAGATGACCATAAAATATGTTAGTTTTTAATATTTGACCTTTCACTCCACACAGTGTAAGTTAGGGGAAATACTAGGATAAATGTGTCCTAATTTTTGCGTTTAATGAGTTCACAGACTAGAAGGAAGGGCAGAGAACTAAATATAATTATAATATAAATTATAATATAATTAAATATATTAATTAAATATAATTAATATATTTAAGCTAAAGAATGTAAGGTTTGAGTAGAACTCAAATGGATTTTAAGGTGTCAGGTACATGAAGCAGAAACATACTTATTAGGACCCAAGAAAAAGATGTGGCCTCTCGAGACATATTTGAGATTTGTCCATGTATAAGTGGGCTGAAATTTTATACATACTTAAGACCCTCAAGGACATCATAGAAAAAGAGAAGGGTGGCTGGAGAAACATCACTACGAGCAGTAAGTGGAAAAAGAAGGAATGGGTACAATGGAAGCCTAGGCAAGAAAGGATTACCAAAAGGGCCTAGTCAATAAGTTCAAAGACTTTAGGGAGTTCAACTAAGATAAGGCTGGAAAATAGCATCCAAGTTTGCCAGTTGGGAGGCATATAGTGAGAAGACTTTGGGGAATAGTGAGTGTTAACTCTGAGGAATTGCATTAACATAGTGATATTTCTCACAAGGAAATCAGCTAGGGAGCATTTTTCAAAACTGAAGTAACACTTTCCCAAAGGAAATGTCAAATGCAATATGGCAGAGGAAATGCATGTTTTAAAGTAAGCTTTCTGTTGTTTTGAAACCTGTCTTCCTCACAAGTAGAAATTTTATGGAAACTGAAGAACTTGAGACAGCAATGTATCTTATTTTCAAAGACCCATGGCTTTGTTAGGAAAAAAAAGAAATAAAATCATAATGAAAGGGAAAGGTGAGATTTAGGAAGGGCTTGCTTTGTTGTTGTTTGGGATAAGAGAGGATGGAGAGTGTTTACAGCTAGTAAAATCACAGAAGCTAAAGATTAATGTTTGGGAGAATGTCTCAGTGTCTTGCCACGTCCCTGGTACAGTGAGAAGTGATAGAATCCAGAGGAAAGGCAGAAGGGCAAGTACAGAGATTTCCGTACATGGGAACTGCTCAGCAAGCAATTTTGCACAGAAAGCTTCGATACAGCTTCTGTGTAAGCACACCTCAGAGAGGCTGTGGTTTGGTGCCAGCCCACCACAATAAAGTGAGTCATAATCATTATACTGGTGGAGGGGTTTGCCTTCAGTTTGTAAAAAACACAACACTTGTGAAGCTCAATAGTGCAAAATGCAATAAAAGGAGGTATGCCTGCAGTCATTTCCTCCACTTCAAATTATGTCTGTATTTGAGAAAGGGAAATGAAGGATGGGGTGAAAGGGACAGAAAGCTGATTATAGGGTGGCCTGTATAGTGGATTTCTACTCATTACTGCTCACTGGATTACAGCATCTTAGGATCATAAAGGGAAAGAGGCACTAGTGGTTTCATGTAAACAATGATGTATAGAAGAGGCAGAGATGAAGTGCACAGCATGGGTACCAATAACAAAGTTAACAGGAACAGCTCAGATACCTAATATGAGTATTTTATTAACTAAATGGAAGCAACGCTGTGAGGCCTGGAGCAGCAGGCTAGGGGACAAGTACAGCACTCTGGAATGCCACTGAGGGGGTGTACACAGGATGCTGACACATATTTTCCAACCAAAGAAATGACTTAGAATTACTTTCTGTGTTTTGTTTGTTTTGTAGCTGAGACATCAGAAAATCTGTGGAAGAGGTAGAATGACAAGTATTAAAATTTAATAATTTCCCATTAATGCTAAATTTTTATACTGGGGGAAATTCCCTTTAAGTGATACTCTAAGATCTAGAATATATTTAAAATATGTGAATTTTGCCCACCCAGTGTTAATTCACTTGAGAAAATGAGACATATGGCTTTGTATTATCTACAAGCTTATTCATGGGGAAAACAAACCACTAATAGAATTTTCAAGAATGTAAAAAAGCCATCTAGAGGCTGATCAAGCACCTCATAGGTATATGATCCTTAAAATTCATACAGGGTGGGATTACTGGGAAGCATACAAGAAGGGGCTCCAGAACTGATGTAAGTCGTATAACATTCTGACTGTTCAAGGCTCCCACACTGCAGTCTAACAGACTACTTCAAGGGAGAGATGTTCTACTTACTTAAAGACATTAACGCATGTTTTCAGCCAAGTGGTAGCATTGAATTGGCTTATGATTATGGCATTCAACATTCTGGGTGCCATTTAAGTACCTTCAGCATCAATTTTGCAGCTGGCAAACTACTGCTATTTATGTTTTCACTGCATTTGAAATAATCTAGAAGTTATTTTACTTCCATTAGACATTAAGAAAAGAACCAAATGTAAAATCATTACTTTGCCAATTTACTGTGAAACCCAAAGGAAATCTCTCAAATGTACCATTTATTGAATGTAAAAGTATAAAACAAAAGCAGTTCTTGAAACTAGTTAACAACATTTTGGTCAGGTAGATTTATCAAAAGCATATTAAGGATTTTGAGACTTTTTCCAATTATACTGCTATAAAATAGCTGATTAAATATGTCCCATATGCCAAGTATTATTAGTCACGTTGTATTCCTTTTAATCCTAAAAACCCAACAAGTTAAGTATGATCTTTATTTTACACATAAAGAAACTAAGGCTGCATTAAGTTACATAACTAATGAGTGACAGACAAAATTCCGATACAGGTACTTCTGAAATCAAAGCCAGTGCTCTTATATTCTCAAGGGAGTCCCTTTAGGGATTCAGTTATACATTTTTGAAGCTTTTGAGATCATAGAGATTTATTATATAAATAAAGTGGCATTTTAAGATTAGAGCTTAGATCCGTTACTTAAATTCCTAAATTTTCTCACCCCCTAATGTGCGGGCTGTCACAAAGTACATGTGACACTTCAGTGCTCTGGCGCTTACCATAATCCTAAGCTTCTGAGGCCACTCACTGAAGCACTGAAAATTGGTTCCTGTCCCTCTGTCTCTCCTGAGTGTGTTTTCTTCTTTTCTGCTTGTACTGACGATTGCTGGAGGAGTATTTAGTACCATAAAGATTTGACCCACTACACATTTATCCTATTAAGCATTATCAGGATCCTGAATGTTATTTGCCATCCTCTTGTGCATCCTCTGTAGAATTCTTCAGGGCCCTCAAACACCTTTCAAGACTGACTTTTACTTGAAGCCTCCCATTCTGCACCTTTTCACTGTATATCGGCTCCTTCACTGATCATGTATTCTAAGCTCCATATTTTACCTTTTTCTCTCCATTTCTGTAACTCTCTCATACACCTACAGATCTATCAATAGAGCTATCTGTATCGACGTGTACATAGAGATGTATCTGTGTACATCTGTACGTGTAGACACATCTGTATCTACATCTGTGTCTGTATAAGCTGTCTCTTCCTTCTATCTGTTGGGAGACAAGATGACCTACACATCATGATTCAGATTAACTTGTCCTTTTTGGCTGCTGAAGCAACTTAGTGCTACACAGTACTCATATTTTTCATTTTCATCAATTCAGTATATTCCTCTCCACTGAATTCATGTATCTCATTTTATACTCATTTTATATATAGGTGTAGGTATTTTAACAGGCAGAATAATGGCCTACTAAAAATGTCCACATCCTAAGCCTAGTACCCATGAGAGTTGCCTTACATGGCAAAAGGAACTTTGCAGATGTGGTGAAGGGCCTTGAAAAAGGAAATGTATCCTGACTGTCCTGGTGAGGCCAATACAATCATAAGAGGACCTTCAAGGTGGAAGATAGAGGCAGAAGAAGAAGGTCAGAGAAGAAAATGACAACGGAAGCTAGGTCAGAGTGAGGCCACGTGAGAAGGGTCTGACTGGCTGGCCTTTGCTAACTTTGAAGGAGGTGAAACAGGGCCTCAAGCCCAAGAACACCAGTGGCCTCAGGAGTCTAGATAAGGCAAGGAAATGGATCCTTCCCTGGGCCCACAGTCAGGCAGGCAGCCCTGCTGATGCCTTGATTTTAGCCCCATGAGATCATGTTAGACTTCTGACCTACAGAACTGTATTATCTTACGTCACTAAGTTTGTGAAAATTTGTCACAGCAGATTAGAAAACTTGGACAGACTTCATCTGTCTTAAGGGAATTCTTATGGATGCTAACTTCCATAGCTACCATCTTATTTCTTTAATTCCTTCTATATTTAAGAGCCTCAAATTTGCAATCTATATCCTACATTATTAATTCTTTACCTACTCCCACCCTTCTTAATAACATGAATTGTTCATTATTACCAATTTTACTAAAATTGTTGTTGTGGAGGCCCTTAAAAGGAATTTTTCTCACCAAATACGATGGAAAGTCCTCTCTCTCTACTTCTTTGACATATTCAGTGTATTTGATCCTTCCTCTTCCATCTGGAAACTACTTTATCTCCTTGGTTTCTCTGCTCTTTAAAAGGCTCCTGGTTTTCCCCTAGCCTACTGAGGCAAAGTCTATTTATTTACATTATTCAATACAGGGGTGGCCACCTTGGCTGTGCCTCAGAAAAGTAGTCCATGTCCTCTGGCAAATACTGAGAGCAGCAGTTTCCCTTTTCTCTTTCTAAGCACTGATCCCCCCGTTAGCAGGTTAAGAAAAGCTCTTTAACTTGCATCCCCAAGTGCTTTGCTCTTCTGCCCTCACCCCTTGGGAGGCACCTTTCGTTCACTTTCAGACTTTGGAACCAGGGAGACTACAATGAGTGACTGTCTAAGCATTTAAAGGTAGTTTTGCTTTTCTTCTAAAAAAGCCATATTAACTACGTTATATATGAGAAGGACATTTTACTGATTTGGGTTCATCTTATGTATCTTATTAAACTACTTTCAAAGATTATAACAAGCGGGGGAATTTCAAACATACAGAGTTCTGAGTCATATACGGCCTAGATGAGGATACCTGAGTCTCTGAGTCAGTCATTCAGTCACAGGGATTTTTTTGAAAGTATGTAGTCAGTAAGAAAATAATGTTTCTCAATATTACAAAGCAATGGGAAACCTGCTTTATAACACTTAATGCCAAGTGAAAGAATGAGTAATGAAAATGTATGATTACACATACATAAAATAAACCTAAAGACATAAAAATACTTAAAAGAAATTAACCAAAATATTAGCCAAGAGTTGTGTTTTAATACTATAGTTCCTTTAAATACTTGTATATTACTGTGGTATTAAAAAAAAAAAAGACAGGTTTTAAAACACAAGCAAAATTCAAATGGAATCTCCTGCCAGGCGGCTTGCTCTCAGCAGGGTAACCATGGCGCTCCTCCTCCATGACCGCCAGTGCTGAACACACGTCACTCACTTTACCCCACAGGCTGTGTAAAGAAGCAATTTTGAACACATTTCATGGCTATCCCCATGTTACTTATGCTTTAGAAAGCCAAGCACATGTTGGATTATTTTTATCCCATCCAGGCCAATTTTATATGCTTTTTAGGATACGCTATGTGCATTTGTATAAATAAGTAGCCAATTAATGGGATTTTTTTAAAGCTTAATGATTCAGGCAACAATAAAATATCACCAGTATGTAATAACTGAACAAAACCTGCCTTTTTTCTTCTCGGTAGCAAGAAAAGCATGCTGAAATATTAATCTTTTTAAAGACATGCATTTAAATATCTAAAAACTCACCGATTATCTCTACACAGTGAAAATAAATTGCAAGAAGTGCACGTGAAAGACATTTGTCTTCTAGAACAAAGCCCACCGTCACCACTGCAGTAACATGGTCAATATGTACTAAATAACAATGACAGATGCAGGCACTTTCTAAAATAATACAAAATGAGAATTTCAGGGAAGTATAATTTAATTTGCATCCCGGGGGTATATTTTTATTTTATTGTCAAGGAATTTACATTCATAACCTGCCATGCACAATTACAATAAAGAGAGGTTTGGGATGTTTTGTTTGTGTTGCTTTATTTTTTTTTTTTAACTAGGAAGCACAGAACAATAACTTCAGAGTGCTGACCATGGTAAGCAAATCATTTGAAATGTTTCCCTTGTCATGCTAGCAAAGGAAATAGTCCGATTTGCAAATTCCAGGGGTTTTCTGGATTACAGTGTTACTAATGTTTTGAACCATAGGTCCCTGTTGGCTCATACCTTTTCAAATCAATGTTTTTGTAGTCACTACCCTATTTCTCCCTTGCCACATAAATACTTGCACACATTGAAACAATGAGACTCTAGGCTTACCCATAGTCCTTAATCTCTCTCTTTGTGCTGCTTCTGTTCTCTAGCTGAATGAGAAAAAGGGATATGTTTTACTGTGGGTTTTTGGCTCCTTTTTCCTTTGGAGGGATTTTTTCCTTTCTGTCTTCATTTTAGTATAATTTTTTTAACAGAATGTTACTTACACTTCTTTTGAAATTGCCTTTTCAATTTATTGCATTGCTGTGTGTTGATTTCCTCCTCAAGTTTGCATGCAGCTCAACATGGTCTACAAATTTTCTGCTGGAGGAGTAGATTGCAATATTGTCCATGCTTGATCCTTCATCATTTATTATAACTGAGGTATTGACGTCTTCAATTAAACCCTCCCAAGTGGAACGTATTGTTTATAATCCTCTCTGGCTGCACTGCCCGATAGTGTAGTCATTAGCCACGTGTGGCTATTTACATTTAAATTTAAAGTAATTACATTTAAATAGAATTTAAAATTTAGCATACTAGCCATATTTCAAGAGCTTAATTACCACATGTGGCTAGTGGCTATCGCATTGGACAGCACAGACATTATAGAACATTTCCATCATCTCATTAAGTTCTATTGAACAAGACTACTTTAGAGGAAGTCTCAGAGACTGAGGAGATAGAAATCTAACCTAGCCTTCTTGAAGGGTAAGAAGTCAGAGGTTTTTCGTTCCTTATTAAATATAGTGAATTCAAAATACACCAGGTAGGATGTGTTGATTATGTATATAGATAGAAAATGAAACTACACTCTTAGGATTTATTTACCAATAAGGCCACCTTACACAAAAAAAGAAAACAAAATATCCAAGTGATGATATACTTATATTCCCTGAATCAGATGAAAACTCTATCTGACTTTTTTGTAAACAATCCTTGGTATAAGTGAGTCTTACTCATTCCTAAAACTATATCACACACCCACCATGTGCAACATTTTGTTGCTCAGAAAAAAAACATTTTTTAAATATTCTAAAGGTCCAAGATGGACATCAAAATCACAACTAAACTACAGAAAAATCATCATTCAGAGCCACCTGAAATCTGGCTGAATGGAAATCTTACAACTAGAGAATGAAAGAAGAAGCCACACTGAGACTGGTAGGAGAAATGGAGAAACAGAACTGGCTGGTCCCACTTACCCATGGCAGATAAAAATCAAGTCAGCTGCAAAGGTACCCCCTGAGGAGACAGAGGGCTCAGCTCCACACCAGTTTTTCAGTGCCAGAAAGAAGTTACAGTTCCTGTAACTTCTGGCTGTAAAAACCAGTGGGGATTGAGGCTGGGAGAGATGGAGGGCTCCTAGAGCCCCAAGCATTTTCTCTTAAAGGGCTCATGCACAGACTTACTCAGACTCATTCACTCTGGGCTCTAGTCCTGAGGCAGCAGCTTGAAAGGCACCAGAGACATATGGGAAGGAATAAAATTGTCTGGCATCAAGGCAAGCCTGGGGGTGTAGCTTTCTCCCAGACAGAAGTATTGGCAGAGGTCATTGTTCCTTTAATAAGCCCTCTACCCACAGAGCCAGCAGGTTGGTGCCCTATCTGAGACTCCAACAACCTGGTGTATACTGTTTTCCCCATCCTGGTAATTTTCTAAGGCTGTGCCCCACCAAGATTTCCAGCCCATCCAAACTATTTCCAATGACTTTTCCATACAAATGGTCTGTTTTGTCTCATGCTTCAGATTTTCCTAAAATTTCTCAAACAAGTGGCATCTGGCCTCAGCATGCCCTGTCCCTCTTGCTAAGTAGCCCAAGGCCTAGCACAAGCAGCAGCAGGCCTTGATTCATAGCTTAGCCTTACCTGGGCACCTCCAACACCAACACAAGCTGCAGCCATCTGCAGTTCACTTTGTATCTCATGACAAACAGCCCTGGGCAAAACACAGGTGGAGGCTGACCTTGGCCTGTACCTCCTGGGAAGCCTCTGAGCCATAGCCACCGGTGGACAGCTTCAGACCATGTCAAAGCACCACTACCCAACCACCTCCACAAGTGGCACACTCAAGAAGCAGACTCAGCAGGCACCGAAGCCCCACTGAAGTAAGTCCTGCCCTGTGGGTTGGGCCTCTGCACAGCAGATCCTCCCTAGTGGTCTGTGGTCACAGCCACTCCTCGTTGCTAATTGAACTGGCAGTAAATCCCTCTCACTGAGGTGCCAACAGCAATCAAGTCTCAATGACAAATAGAGGGTGTACACAGCCCACATGGGGGCTACTCCTAGAATGCCAGCTTGGGTGATGAGAGAGGCTATGTCACTGGACCCCTTAGGACACCTACTAGTTAAGGCCACTCTACCAAGCCTAGGAGACAGAGCAACTCTACCTAATACATAGAAACAAACACAGGGAGGCAGCCAAAATGAGGAGAAAAGGAAACATGTCGCAAATAAAAGAACACAAAAAAACTACATAAACAAAAAACCTAAATAAAATGAAGAAAAGCAATCTACCAGAAGCAGAGTTCAAAATATTAGTTATAAGAATGCACAATGAACTTAGGGGAATAGTGGGTGAACTTAGTAAGAACTTCAACAAAGAGATAGGAAACATAAAAATGGAGACGGAAACCACTAAAAAAGAACCAGTCAGAAATATAAAATACATTTGAAATGAAGAATATATTCCATGGAATCAACAGTAGAGTAGATGAAGCTAAGAATCAAATCAGCAATTTGGAATATAAGGAAGCAAAAAAAAACCAATCAGAATCGGAGTTTTCACCCCCAAACCCCCAGTGAAAATGAGTTTGAAACCCCAGTCTATATTTTAATGTAAATGATACTTAAATGAAGCTTAGATTAAAATATGTTCTTCTGTTATATGCTTTTCTGTACTTCTTTAAATGATTATCCCAATTTATAAGTATATATTTCTTTATTATTAAAGGAAATATGTGTCTCTTTGACTAGACTGTGTGTTCCCTGAGGCCGAGGACCCTGGTACCTCGTACAACGTGAACATGGTCCTAGAACTTGGTGAACAAAAGACAGGTGGCTGAGTGCGTGCTGCTGACCATTTCAGGGTTTCTGTCCTGTGTTGCATGCACTGATAAGCATTGTCACACATATAGCTGATTTCCACGATAACATAATTCAAAACTTTAAGTTAATCTTAAAGGGTCAAAGACACATTCACTTTATTTTATATTGGTGTAATTTTGAATTTGCAACTCAGACTTCAATAGTCACGCCTGATAGGCTTCTTAGCAGCATTGATTTCAACAATCCTCACTTTTATCTTGGATGCAAGCTATTCGAATAGGTTGATGAAAATAAACTCTTCTTCCATTTAACTAATTAAAGATTCTGCCTCCCTAAATTCCTGTTTTGTCTAATCTTAATTGACATTTTATCAGAAATAATCACTTAGTTTACCAGCAGTATCTTATCAAACTGTCATTTGATTCTAGATTCTAGAACCTTGTTATATTACATCCTTAAATTGAAAGAGACTTAGAAATATCACCTCAGGAAATCTCTTTACAGTTAACTGTCTTCACGGCTATGTATGTCATACAGATGTGGTGACAACTGTGACCCAAACAAGTTATTAGGACCCCTGAAATATCTGAGCAGGACATCCTACCCTCTTATCCTCTATTTCTCTTTAGAGGACCCCCAAATAACTTAGCTTTCCAAATCTTCTTCTCATTGAAATCGGCCTTCAGTGTTTTGTGCCCTTCACTACATTTACTCCGTGCATATGCTCTTTTTTACAAAGCCTCTTAGTGAATACCATTTCTCTTATGGCACCTCCTCAACTGTGTGCCATTCTTAAAGCCAAAAACATTAGAGGACAAAGACCCTAGGTTTTGCATTTGCCTGCTGAACCTCATAACTAAGGATTTTTCTACAATAATCTTCCCTGCTAGTGTGTCTCATGTGCAACTTCATTTGTAATAAAGACATTTGTAATTAGTGCTTTCTCCTTCTCTGACCTCTTATACATAAACAATAAAGAGTTTACTCAGTTTCAGGCCTTTTTCAACTATTAAACTATTAAACTGTTTTATTGAAATTTTTCAATAAAAATCAACTATCTTATTCCCAGTGCTCTTTAGAGCAATTAAAATACAGGCTAAACTTCTACAAAATGGCCACAACCTCTTTTCTTGACTTGCTATGCTCACTGCAGCTGTGTTAGACGCGGGCGAGCTACTTCGGAGAACAGCTATTATCTCCTGAATCTCTGTGAGGCTGTGCTGATCAATGGGAGCAGTATTAGCAAGAACTTTTCCTACTTAATGAATATGAATTGATTTAAGTCATGAATACTGGATTTAAATATCTGTGAAACTTTTCACAAACCATTCTACCATCTCCATACTATGGCTCCTGAAATACTTGAGTTTGATATTCACTGATTATGAAAAACACTCCAAAAATTTTATGTTAATTTGACTGTCATCTAGTCCCACTGATTAAGATTTGCTCAATTAATGTTTCTTCCAAGCCATAGCACTGGAAAGTGTAGACCAGTTTTACCAATATCGAAATGCATGCCCTACCTCATTCTTATTGTATCAGTGGGTTTCCTTCTTACACACAGTTATCATGAGTGTTTAAATGATCTTAATTTATATAGTTGCTGCAAAAAGCAATATCTGCAAAATTACCTTATGTGATTGATTTGCATTTTTATATCTGTTTCAAGCTGAGAAGATGGTGTGATATTTCTTTTTACAGTTGCTCATTTATTATAAAATTACTTTAAATATTCTATTGTAGCTCACTGCTGCACTTTAAGCCAGTGCCTTGTTATAGCAAACTAAGTAAGTCATTGAAATGATGAATTCAAAGAAAACACCATTCTAGTATCACAGTGATGAACATGCTTCCTACACTAGTGTTAACTACCGCAGAGTGTGACGCGTGGGACCGGGCCACTGAACTTTGTAAAATAAACTCCTTTTTGTAGGCTGTGTGGAAAAGAAAATTCTATTGTGGGCTAAGAACTGATGCCAAATGTGGTAAGAAATAAAACTAACCCCCCTTCTCACCAAAAAAGAAAACACCCCCCCTTCTAAATGGGAAGAGAATCGTGTACTTGAACATAGTATAAGCAAGCAAGGGCATAGCCAGGCTTCGTGGGGCCTTGAAACTTAATGCAATTTTAAAACCACTTAAAAACACAAGAACTCCTCAATATTGCAAATCTATAAAACTGTGGTCATGTGAATACATTGCCAAGGCTACTCCCAGGGTTTTGGAAGGAGCACGTGTTAAGTCAAGATTCCTGAATTTGAGCTTCACGACTTTACTGTAAAGTCACTTCTGGGTATTAAACAGAGTTTAACAAAGGGCTCTGCAAACAGCAGGACAGAATAGCAAAAGTCAAAAGGACTGGAGATGCCATTTTCATAGAAAAAGATTGAAAGGCAGTACTTTATATTGTTGAAATGATAGTGTTTACCCTCTGAGTGAGGAATATGTGAGGAAAGAAAGGATTGGTTCCATATTTGAATGTCTGCATTTCTCATAATTTTTATAGTGAAAATACATTCTTGTGTAACTTGTGCATAGTCTGTCTATTTGTTCACACACACATGGTGATACTTGAACCAGGCACTGAAGACTGGCTTCATAAGAAAAGATGGGAGAGTGTCTTGGCTCAGGTTGCAGTAGCAAAATATCACAGACACGGAGTAGCTTAAGGAAGAGACACTTACTTCTCACAGTGGTGCAGGCTGGGAGTTCTGAGGGTAGGGTGCAGCATGGTGAATGAAGTTCTAGAGAGAGTCCTCTTCCTGGCTTGCAGGTAGCTGCCTTCTTGGTGTGTCCTCACATGGCAGGGGGTGGGAGGTCAAAAAGAAAATAGTTCTCTTCTTACAAAGGCACTAATTCCATTATGAAGATCCCATCCTCACGATTTCTCCTAAATGTCATTAACTCCTCAAGACCCTTCTTCCTGAGACTATCACATTAAGGATTAAGGTTTCAACATATGAATTTGCAGCAGGGACACAAGCATTCAGTCAGTAACAGAGAGGATCAATCCTGAAGGAAGGAATAGAATGGGCAGGGATTGAAAATGAGAGGTAAGAGAATGTTTGAGCACCTGTGAAAAGGCAGACTATTTTCATGCCTCCGTGGGGCCATATCATGAAGTCCTCCACCTGGTCTAACAACCTCCACCCACAATCTCAGCTTGACATCCCAGGGAGAAAAGAAATGGTAGGCGTATAAGATATATTAGAACTTAAAATATAACACTATAGTTAGCTATGTGAAGTGAGAAACACAGGTCATCAAAGCCAGAAACAATTAAAATAAACTATGTATTATTATAAATATGTTCTTCAGTCTGTATGTCAGACTGGGCCCTTTTTGGGTACTTGGGCTTCTTTTTTGGCATAAAAAATGTAAATAAAAATACTGCAATTTACAAAGTTTAGCTGGATGGAAATTTTGGATAAATAATATTACAATACTTTTCTTTAGAAATTTCTGGTAAATTTCAGGACCCTTTATATATACCCTGCGAGTTTCCTGTTCTTTCCCCTTTGGAGATACTTGCTTTGCAGTTTGCTTGGTTCTGAGAGTCTAGAACCTAAATGAGCATTATAAATCAAAGCAGAATATTGCAGCTTGGCAGGACTTCTAGAAAGTCCCTGCTGGAAAAGCCTAACACAGAATAAATCAGTATGTCTCTGTAACCATAGAAACTACCTACCAGAGTCTCTTAATTCAAGGTAGGAGTCAACAACTTCATTTTTTTTTTTTTTACCCAGAACACTGATGTTTCACAAGCAGGATCAAAATTTTAACTATTAAAAATCATTCTACCAACATTTGTGAAGCACCTATTTTATGCAAGACACTTTCCTACACTAAGAATACAGAACAGTGATACATAATCCTGCTCTCTAAGAAGTCACTCTTAGTTGGAGAGCAGAGACTGAACAGGCAATTACAGGACCCGGTGAGACATTCTGTCATAGATGTTGGCGCTCTCGCTTTCTTCGACAAGGTATACTAGTGAGCTCCACTAATTAAAAGGAGGCTAAAGAAATATTAATGGGAAAACCGTGCTTAATATAAGGTGATGGGTTTTTTTAATATTAATCCCAACCATCATAATTTTATATAATATTTTGTATATCTTCATTTGTATTTAAAAAATGGTCCTAGTTCATAATTGGAATAAACTATTTTGATAAATTTCAGTATTATTAAGAAGCCTGGTGTCCCAATCAAAATACTACTAACTCTAGCTGCTTGCACCAGTTCTATTCAAAAGTACAACTGCAAAGTACTTTTTCTAGTTGATAGGTTTCCACAAAATTTATGTGTAACCCAAACGGCATATGTTTTGCTTTAGGGTCAGCCCTTTCCTTTCTTCCACTGGAAAGATAACATCACCAACTAAATTATGATTTTTGTCATTTTATTGAAAAAAAAATTGTAGTAAAGGAGAAGTACTCCCCTTTCTTCTGACCTAGCATGCAACACAACATAACTCAACTTTACTTTTTTTCTTTTTCCTTTTGCATACAAAATATTTTTCTCTTCATCCTGAAATATGGGAAGCCAGAACACAGGATACTTACTTATAAACTTTAGAGAGGGCTCATCAAATATCTTCTGAATTATTATCTGCTAGGATGATACCTTCTCCCCGTATAATTACACATAGGTGAAGCCCAATTTAACTCCCTAAATATATAGGACTATCTAACCCTATGACTCTCATTATTAGAAGAAAAGATAATAATAGCTAATATTTAATGAATATTTATTATGTGGCGGGCACTATACTAAGTTGATATAAGTAATGTTTATCTAAGCAATTACTTACACAGCTGATCCTTGAACAACGCAGGGTCAAGTGGTGCCAACCCCCATGCAGTCAGAAATCCGGCTATAGCTACAGTTGCTCCTCCACATCCGCAGATTTCCAACCACAGTTCTAAACTTTACAGTTTATATGGGTAATGTCATTTAGTCCTCAAATAATCTTATGCTCTACATATGATAACCACATTTAACATCCATAATTCTAATAAATTCATATTTTATTATATCCACAGTTAATCAGAAAACTGAAGTACAGAGGCTAAGCAGTTTGCCAAGGTCACTCGGCCAGAGTGGTAGAACTGGAACTTTAATCAGAGGCTCAGGTTCCAGAGAACAATTAATCACTTTATCACAGTGCCTCAGCCACTAACTGAATCTCAGCTCTATGCTAATTTTCTGGGGGGGGGCTACTAGTGGGAAGTTATACAGATTCACAAGGCAAATGCATAATACATAACAACTCTGTGTAAAAAGCAGGGCTTCAAAAGGTGGCTTTTGTACAGAGAATTCTTGTACAGAAAAATTAGCTGTTGACTAGGTTAGCAGTCCAGTTAGATAAGAACCAGAGAAGAAGTCCACAAGATTTCCTGTAACGTATAATATTTATCATTAAAACATATGTTCATTTTCATTGTCGTTATTCCATTTAACTAACATGTGATAGCTTCCAATTAAAGCAAGAGTGGTACTTTTAAATTCTTCCTTCCAGAGTCTCTCAAGCATAATTCTTCACGACTGAAAAAAATCTATAAATATTAAAGTAAGTAAAGACAGATGATGGCAGAAGTGGCATTATAATTAAGTAAAGTAGACATAAGCATAGTAGGTATCTGTTCAGCATTTTGTTTAGACCGTCCCGCTCAAAAACGATTATTTCCTATGGGAAAACAAATGTAGATCCCTCTGCAAAGCCGAATTCACAGTTCACAAAAGAAGAAATCATAACATCCAAAAGATATTTGAAAAAATGTTTGTTCTTGCCAATGATCAAAGAAATAAATAATAACAAAAATGAGATTATTTTTATATGAATAAAATAATAAACAAAAGAAAAAAGCAAACAAAATATAACCAGAGACATTGAAATTAAGAACAATGTAACAATAGCCAGAGGGGAGTGGGGAGGGGATATTGGGGAGAGGGGTTTACAGGAACTACTATAAAGGACACAGGTACAAAATCAAGAGGGAGGGTGGAGGTGGGGGAGGGAGGTGGGACTGGCTGGGGTGGGGTGGAGGGATGGGGAGAAAATGCAGACAATTGTAACTGAATTAAAAAAAATTTTTTTAAAGAAATAAAAAAAAAAGATTGGCAGAATTTGACAAGTGCTAATACTCAGTTGGACAAAGATGTAGAGAAAATGGGAAATTCTTAAACACTGGAGCATAAATGAGCACAATCACTATGGAGAACAATTCAATGTCATGCAGTGAGATTGGAAGCACGTTAACCTGATGAGCCTACAATTCCTTACATACCATACTGCTGAGGAACACTTCCACAAAGAACAAGTACGAGACATTCTTTAGAACATTGTTAGTGACAGTAAAAACAGGAAAACAATTAAAAAGCTCTTCAGTTGTTTTCTTTCATTTAGAAAACACTTATATTGTTCAGCCTGTGTGCTGGCACTATTCTAAAGGGTTTATAATTTATTTAATCCTTATAATAACTCCATGATATAAGTAATAATAAAATTCCCATTATATGGATGAGGGAACTCAGGCACAGAGAGGTTCAGTAATGTCCCTGGTTCCCATAGTCATAGATGGCATGGCCGGGCTACAAACCCAGATGGTGTGGCTCCAGAGTCTCTGCTTTCCCTTAAGCACTGTGCTGTGTTGCTTCTCATGCATTGGAGAATTAACTAGCATGTAGTATAAGATAACACACATCAAGAATAAATTTTTAAAAATGTAATCTGAAGAAAAATCAAGTCTCAAGATAGTATATACCCTTTGGTAGCAAGCATCTGTGTGAGGTGTGTTTTAAAGAGTTGTAGGCACACACTTTTTTATTCACATATGTGGACATTCATGCAAATGAAATAATTTATATTAATATATAAAGTGGCTAATTCTGGGGAGATGGGAATAGGCATAAGACTGGGAATAGGAAACTAAGGGACTTTTCAAATTTATATTTAGTTTTGCATTAAAGAAACCCTTTAGTAAAGTGTGTATATGTGTGTAAATGTGTGGATAAATGCCAATGTACTTGAGTAGACTCACTCCAAGGTGGTGTGGCTTGTTCAAGGTCAGAGTTAGAAAATAACGGAACTAGAAGTCAAATTCAAGTTATAATCTTATATTCTAAGTCTATTGTTTCTTTTTTTTAAACTTCACTTGACTAAATATTTGCTACATAGACAAGTTGTCCAAAAACAGTTAGAAAAAAGTTACTTAAAATGAAATATAATCTATCTTTACCTCAAAATTTTCCCTATTATTAATTTATCTATTAACTTATGCAGTAATATTTATTGAACAATTATTTTGCACCAGCCATTATGTCCAGATACTAGACAAAGGCTGAGACACCAGTGAACTATGAATTCAAGACGCTGGTTTACAAAACCGGGCCCCTAACCACCATGATCTGCAAAAAGATGTGGGGTAGCTCGTAATTTATTATTGCCTGACTGCTCAAAGAAAATGTTTGTAAGTCTGACAAGGAGTTATCTTTACACATTTCATTCTTTTTAATGGTGCAACAATAACTCCAAGCATTATTATTGTTATCAGTCCCTGTAATTATGTGATAATTATGATACCTTATTTCTAACTCTCCAGAGAGAAGAGGGAAAAAAATCCACTGGGAAGATGATGAGGGAGATTAGACCAAATGGTCTTGATAAATTTTCTATTGTAATTTTCAACAAAGCCCTAGACACCATCTGACTAATTGCAGATATTTCTGGAAAGCTTGAAGGTCTCCGAATAATTAGGCTGGGAAGAGGGAGGAACTCGGTCAGGAAGCTGCTGCCTCCCTGGACAGCACTGCGAGCTGGCAACAGGCCCGCGGGCGCGGGTGGTGCTGGCAGTGTGAGCACCGGGCAGTCCGTCTTAGCGGCTGACTTGGTCTTACAAGCAATGGCATGGCTATCCAATTTGGAAAAGCGTTTTGGCTGTGAGAAGCATTTCAAACCAAGGTTCATAGAGAGAAGGAAGAGGAAATTTGAAATTAAATTTAAAACATCTTTGTCACAAGCCCAACAAACAACAATTTTATATGCACTAACCAAAATGTTCTGTCGTTCTTCATTAGTAAGCATTACATTCAAATTCCTTTGCTGAAGAATAAAAATGTATCCAAGGGACTGGTAAATCTTTATTTGCTTCATTAAGTCTGCTGAAAACAAAACAAACCCAAAGCTGATAAAGGCATCCTATGAAGATCTGGCTATCATTAGCACTCTCATTCGGCAGAACAAATCTGATACAGTAAAAAGAGCATTAATGAAAAGAAATTTAAAAAAAGAGATAATGATAAATATCAATATTGGCAGCAGACAGGATATGTTATAGCTATAAGATCTAGAGGGAGAAAAATAGTTCTTCCTTGTCAACAGTCTTTATTTCTTTATTTGACATGCTGACTTTCTTGCAAAGATGCATTTCTTCCTGATGAGAATATTGATATTGGTTTTTGTAACAGTCACAGTAGAGTGATACAGAAATCTGTCTTTTATACCCTGTAGTTTCAATACATGCTATTACAGCCTAGATTCTAGAGTCTTTGCATATTTCAAAATAGGTGTATTAGTTTCCGAAAGCTGACATAACAAACTACCACAGCCTCAGGCTTGAAACATCAGAAAATTTTTCTCTCACAGTCCTGGAGGGTAGACATTAAAAATCAGGGTTTGACAGGGCTTTGCTCCCTTTGCAGGCTCTGGGGAGCAATCTTTCCTTACCTATTCTTTGCTTCCGGTGGTTGCTAGCAATCCTTAGGGTTCCCTGGCTTATAGCTATATCGCTCCCATTTCTGCCTCTGTTTCACACGTGGCCATCTTTCTTCTCTGTGTGTGTATGTCTATGTCTCCAAATCTCCCTCTGTTATAAGAAACTCTAGTTATTGTATTTAGGGCCCACCCAAATCCAGGAACATGTCATTTTAACTTGATGATATCTGCAAAAACCCTATTTCCAAATAAGGACACATCTACAAGCACCAAGGGTTAGGACTTGAGTATTATCTCTTTAGAGGGCTCAGCTCAACCTATCACGATAGGTTAAATGCATGTCTGTATTTTCTGAACCTGGAAAGCAGGGACAGACAAGGGAAATGGTTTCCAGTGCAGCAGCTCTCTGCAATTAAGGTAGGCAAAAAGGAGTAAATACATTCAGGTCAGGCCGAGAGCCCCTACCTAGCGGGTCACGAAATATTAGACTCAGGCTGTGGAAATAAGTTCAAGAGTTGGCAGTGGGGAATAGGAAGGAGGTCTGTTATGCCCAATGCACACACACAAAAGGAAACTGAGGAACATAAATGTTACATAAACTGTTGAAACTCAAGCAGCTAACAAGTGGAAAGATGGGAATTCAAATTCTTTCAGTCTGGCTGCAGAGTTCTTATGGTCTTCAAAATTATATTCCTTCTTAAAGAAATGGTTTAAAGAAAAATGTTGGAGTCCTACTTAGAATAGAATATCAGCTATTTCTTGGAAACTAATACCAGATCTTCCTTGCTGTCTAATTGCCAAGGAAATCTTTTAGGAGAGTCTATGGCAGCTGAAGTTCAATATTCCTGTTCCTGTATTTCCCAACCTCTGTGTACCAGAGACACAGTTGATGAATGCTTTCAGGTCACATTGTAAATATCTGGGAAAAATTCTACTCCAGTTGAGCCAACTCACGTGCATGGACCCCAAAGCCCCATGATCCATAGACCTTTGTGCCTTGCCCAAGCTGTCCACGTTTTAAAAAATAAGAATTCATTACCCTTTTCCTTTTACATATCTTTTGCATACCTCTTTGAAATTAGGTTTCAAATTGTTGAGCAGTAACCCATGAACTTCTTGAGGTCAAGAACCATGTCTTTGTCCTCTCCAAGTCCCTGGCACCTAAATCAGACCTAATGTATGGTAAGAGTTCAATAAGTAACAAATAAATAGCTAAATAAATGAAACTACCACTAAATATTAAAGTTTTAAAAATCATTATAATCTACTCTGTGGGAGGGTCAGAGCCATATTGAGAAAGGTGGCACCTAAATTAAATAATTTTGAAGATGGAGGTTTAAAAAGTAGACCCTCTTCTACCATGGAAAATTAGACTTCCATGTCAGACAGGTACTCCAGCAGGGTGTTAAAAGGCACCGATTTTAGTTGTAATTTCAGGTATGACTGTTAAGACAACCAATAAAATAATAGACACCATATTCTATGGTGAAAAATTAACATGCAGGAGTCACGAAAGGAGACTGTGAAAAATATTCTGTGATCTGAGATGATGACCATGTCCTTGTAGCCTAGAGATTGGAGAGCAAACAAAAGAGCTTGAAATTTCAAAGGATTTTTTTACAAGATTTGTTGGTGTCTTGTGAATCCCATTCTTCTCTGAAGGTAAAGATGATTGTGGGAGTACTTTACCCCTTTGCCTAAATCCTAGAAAGATTTCAGGGCAATGGCTAGTAAACTTTACTATACTTCACTTGCACTTTGGAGGACATTGAAAACTGATGCCTAGCTCCGTTTTTGGACATCTGAAAAGCAAGGTACCATTTCACTAGCTGCCTGTCAGAGGGAGGAGTACAGAAGAGCTCCCTGTTGCAACTGGAATGAGTCTGCACTGTCAGCGTGAACCAGGGCAAAGGATGGGGCACACAAGAGAATGAAAAGGTGTGAGGCGGACTGGAGGGGTAACTGAAATTGAAAGGTGGAATTTCCCATTTCACTCAGAGAAAAACGAGATTATTTACAAGAATATACTTAATCTAGGCTGTTCCTTCCAAAGTCCTTCCCCTTATTTCTACCACCTTCTCCCATTCCTCTCCCTTTGTTCACTTCACCGAGGCTGCTTCTCCCTTCCTTTTCTGCTTTAACACATTCATAGGCTGTTCTCCCTGCCATTCACAGGACACTCACTCCCTGACTTCCTTCAATTCTATGTTAAAATTTCAGTGTATCAGTCAGCTATTGCCAACCACAAATTTTAGTAGTTTAAAGCAACCACAGTTTGTTACTGATTATGATTATGTGAGTTGGCCAATCTTCTTGTCTTTGTTAGCTCAGCTGGAGCTGGATGATCTAGAATGGCCTCAGTTGTATGGCCCTCACCCTCAGCTGGGACCTTAGCTAAAACAGTTGGGAAAACTAAAAGCTCTATCTCTACCTGGGTCCTCATCCTCCAGCAGGAGAAATGAGGCTTCTTCACTGGAGGATAGAGGGCTCCCTAGTGGCAAGAGAGGGCAAATTTCAATGTCCAAACATTTTTAAGCCTTTGTTTACAATGTTTAATGCCTGTTCAAAGCAAATTGCATGACCAACCCTCTGTTCAGGTAATAAAGACACAGATTCTACTTATTGAGCAGCGAAATCACGTTGCAAAGCACTGAGCATACAGGAATGGGAAGAGCTGCAAGTTGCTTTATCAATAAAAAAATACAGTACTTTCCATTTAAAATTGCAATTTAGCCCCATCCAAACAAGCCTGATCCCTCATAACCTGCTCTGCATTTTCTTATTTCCATAGTTTATGCCACATTCTAACATACTATGATATTTATTTATTATGCCTATTATGTATTGTTCTGTCTCCTTCTTTAAATTATGTGATTCCAAGGTAGGAAACTTTGTTCGCTAAATAATCTACTTAGAAGAGTTTCAGCATATAATAGGGACTCAATAAATGGTATTTGAATGAATAAGTAAAAGGCCCATCAACAATCTGAGGCCAATGGGAATCTCGTATTCAGCCAGAGAAAGTGTCTCATTAACATCAAAGATAATGCAGATAGAAAATTCCCAGCAATGAGGAGGGGTTAGGTCAGAGTGATCTCTGAAAAACCCACTACATTATCCTGACAGATAATGTTCCATTTTAAAGCAAACAAAACAGAACAACAGCACCAATAATCTAAGAGCCTGGCACAAATTCATGACAGTGTTAGTCAAATTATAACTCTCCTGCCTCTTATAGAATTAGAAGCATAAATCGGTGGAAAGGAGAAAAGATCAGTCAGCTCCTCTCTTGCCACCCCATTAGGCAACAGCTAACCTGCAACAGAACTGAGCTCAAAAAATGAAAGTAGGTGGAGCTCAAATGAAATTTGAAGTTTTAATTATTAGTGAAATGAGACCTATAAATTGCTGACTAGAGATTTTTGAGTGTCTTAAAGTGGCCAGAATTGTCATGAAGCTTCCCCTAAATTTCGCCCAGGACAAGGGGACATGCCCTGCTGGATAAAATAAAAGAACAGTGCGGGGGTGGGAGCAGCGAGGTGGGGATGTGGCTGTGGGAAGAAATTGCTATGATTATAGCCCACAAGCCATGCTGGTCAGACAATGGTTACACTGCTGTTCCAATACTGAGAGATGCACTTGCAAAATGACGGACTCATTTTTAATTCATAGGAACACTCTTCACGTGAAGGAATGGAGGAAAAGAATGCTTATCAGAGACGAAAGGAGAGAGCTAAGATTTATTGAATATGTGCAGGGAATAGAAGCAGTGCAGGAATTACCTTATAAAATCTTTCCCAAATACTGTAAGCTAAGTATTATACTTTAATACGTGAGGAAATCTAAGCACAAAAAAATCAATGCCTAGTTCAGACAGGAAGCGGCAGAGTTTGACTCCAACTGGGTTCTGGCTGACTCTAAATGCATGCTCTTCTAACAAGCCACTACCGTCCACACTGAAGCAGAGTCAGATACAAACCCTCTACTCAGTTAGTTTATAATCTTGCAATAGCATGAGACCCTGTAGAGTGTCCATAAATTACCACCATACGAGGTCCTAAGTGCTTTAGGAGAGGCACTGGGATGTCAGAAGAGAAAGTAATTACTTCCAGCTGAAGCTCAGGCAAAAATTCCCAGAAGAAATGAAATTTTAATTTTACCCCATAATTATGACAGCACCAAAACTCTGGTTGGTTTTCTCTCCCTTTTTTTCTTTCTTTGAGAATATTGAGTCATATTTACATTTTGTCAAGTGTTTAATAAGCAAAACTCTCTTTTTCCCTTCCTAAATTTATCTTCCTTCCTTTCACACACACACACGCACGCACACACACTCACACACTTCTAAGTGGAAAACACAGAGGCAATACTCCCACATTCAATTATCTTGCATATGGAGCATACCCACCCTCAAATCAGAAGCAGTTTGGTCTCCCATTCATTACTGAAGTGATCTAGAAATGAGCATATAGGTACATAAATCATTATACATTTTATTAATTAATGTTTATATATGCTTTGACAAATGTAATTATTATTTCTAGCATTTTCCTCATTCTAAGTTTCTAAGTTGTTTATCATATTAAATTGGCCATATCAATTATATCCTTTCAAGCTGGAGGAAAGGACAAATGTAATAGACATCACCGTACATACTATGAACTGTGACATTCAAGTCTAAATATCAAGAAGCATACAGTTAAACATAAAACTTAAGGTGATTGAAAATTAGAGTGGACCAGGCACTTCATTTGGCCTAAAATACATATTTAAAATATATAAATGACTATAATTATTTTCATGATTATGTTCTCTAGGATTGTAATTTCATACAGACAAAAATGCAAATGTGTCAGAAATGGCTGTTTCTAACTTGCATAGCTTTTAATTAACCAAGAACTTCAGAGCTTGCTATGAAATAATAGACCAAATCTGTTCTATGTAAGGTGATCAAACATAGAATCCAAAATCCTGTTTAGCCTACCTAATTTTAGTCAAGAAACTAATGCATCTGTTTCAAATTGAGCCCAAACTAAGCAATAAGAATCAGATGAATTCAACCCTTTAGCTTTGCCCAAAATGTGACTTATGAATCACACAAGAAGATTTACCTCTTCAATCAGATTAACATGAAATAGAAAGAAATAAAAGAGTTATCTGTGACAGTTAGTCTTTACCAGCCCCTTTACATATATTATTCCGCTAAAGTAATACACGGTAGCTCTCAGCTGTGAACGTACATGGTCTGTTTCCAGAGCCAGGCACTTGGCCACTGCATTATGAGCCTAACATTAGGTGATAGCTGACATTTTGCACTGATTTAAAAATTACTGATTCTACAGTACTGTGAGATTTTTGAAATTGCTACCTTGCCACGTGTAACACCGAAGGTGGTGCTTCACCCTGGATTCCTTTGATTCCCAATCCCAGTACATGTTTACGATCCCTTCTAGGAACATGTTGCCTTAATCCATCTAGCAATGAAACCAGCTTTGTCTTCCATTTATTTTCCCTTTTCTTGTTCCTTTGCAGATCCACAGTTAGAAATGCAAGACTGAGAAGCACTGTGATGCCCAGAGTCCACAGAACCACATCCTCCCACTGCAGCTATGGCTCCAAGTTAAGCAAAGGCTGACTTTCCTGACTGGTCAGTACCCCGTTCACAGCCCATGGTAACATCCCCTCTCCATCTCTGCCTCCACTTCTAGAGGTTCAGCGTTACCTCGGAGGGCAGGGCTCCCACAGAGTGTCCTGCCCTGGGTCACACAAGCCGCCGTGGCAGTCCAGTAACGTCACCACCCTGGCTGTGTGCTGGTTTCAGAGCCCCCAACACTGCTGCCCGAGTGGCTTTTGCTGTCACTCTGCTCAACTTAACTCATCCACCCACCTTGTGTCGGACACTTGTAGGAGACCCCAACTGCTTCCTGATATCGGTCCCTGTATGGACCTTTGTGATCACTTGTCTGCAGTGCAAGCCCAGAGAGACGTTGCTGGACCACAGAATACAAGGATGCATAATTTGACTAACAGTTACCAGGATGCTCACCAGAGTAGCTGCACCATTCTTGTCAGAAATGCACAAAAATCTCACTGGCTATATTCATTCTTAGGGTGGTTGCCCTAACTTACACTCCATACTTGAGAGTTGTCCCCTTATTTCCCTAAATATAGCAATATTTGTATATTGAAGGTTTTATATTATGTTGGTCATCCTTCCCTGTCTCCCACTTCCAAGACAATTTTGATGTGATTTAGAATTTGTTTTCTTTAATCCATCTTTTCTAAAAACAATAATATCCTCTAGTTGCTTGACCCCATTACTTCATGTATCTCTGGTAGCACCTTGTGCTCTGATGTATCCTCTTATTTCATAACATTCTCTAAGTTTTTCAAAATGGGATTCCACGTGGTAAATATTCTGAGGCCTGATTGGATATAATGCCCTTGTTTCTACGTAACCATGTAACTATGGCACTAAAAAGGCTGACATTGATTAAATATTTTTTTCTTGTTAGATGATACGCTCATCCTTTTGGGGAGTATTTTCCATTTGTCTTTGATGTTCTGGAATTTAACTGCAATATATCTAGGTAATGATAATAACTCATAGAAAATAATGATTATTTATAAGCACTATCCTCAGGGCTTTACATATATTAACCCATTTACTTCCCACATTTTTTTAATAGTAAAAGAAACATTTTGCTCTCCCCATTTTGTTTGTGGGTAAACTGAGGCACATAAAGTTTACCTTATGAGCTATTTTAAATAAGAGGTCTGTCATCTTTTTATACTCTGGGATATTAATATTCTTTATTTTTTCAAATATGGCTTTCTTCTCTTTGTTCTCCCTCCACCAGCACCCCCACTTTTCTTCTGAGAAGATTAATTGGATATTAGTACTTTTATTTCTATTCTCCTAATCTCTTGATTTATTGTTGCATTTTTCTCTTTTTCTGTGATCTTCTAAGAGTATTCAAACTAATATTCCAGCAAACAAACCTTTTCTTCAGTTGAATTCTTTAGATTATTTATTTTATTTCTGGTTATTTTAACTATTACATTTTTCATGTTTACTATTTCCATTTGGTTATTTTTATGACTACTTCCACATGTCATTAACACCTTTTTTAATCTCTAAGCATTTCAATTAAACTTATTTTGAATTCTTACCCCATCTGTTCTAAGATTCTGTCGCATGTGATATTAGTTTGTTGCCTTTCTTTCAGAGGTTGTTCTCCCCGATATCCACGTTTTTCCCCCGTGAGCTCATAATACTGTCTCATGATAAGAATTAGGGAAGGATCTTAGTTATAGCCCTTTTGATAAATTTAAATAAAGGGAAATTGTGACCCTAAGTGAGTGCTTCAAAGTACTAAAGAATCTCTTTCAGTCACTTCTGTCTGCTGTCACTCCACCAAACACATCTTCTGAATCATGTTTCAAGATGACACAGTCTCCTTAAGACAAAATCCACCAGCCGTAACACTTAAAGGGAACTAAGACAGGAAAGTAAGATCCCTGGCAGCTGACATCTGTTCCATTAGCATCTCGCCAGCAGAAATTTTGCAGACCCTTGTCACTGCAAGGTCCAGGCCCTTGCCATGGATTTTTGTGCAGATGATGAGGCACAAACAGTCCCAATGTAATGTACAGAAAAGCAAACGCGAGGGAACTGAAAACCTCTCTCCGTGGTTTTCCGCCCGCAGCTGTAGCTCAATCAGGCTGTCCACTACACTCTGCAGCTGCTGCTCCCAGATTTTACATCATTTCTAGATCCAGACGTGTCTCTGCTTCTGTAGTTTCTCCAGGCAGATGTCGGGGACAAAGCAGCAGACTCTGCTAGTCACTCTCTTCTCGGAAACCAAACACCTCCCTTCTGATTTGTTGGTCTTTTTTATTTGGGAATGGAGTAAAAGTTGGTCAATCTCACCTAGACTTAGAAGGATGGCTGGTCAGGCAGTTTACAAACAGCTTTCTTTTTATATGTTTCAACCATCCAGCTTCCGCACCCTCGAATCAGCCGGAATCACCTCTCCAACTACCAGACGTTATGCTTCCATGACTTTCAAGCCCTCTTCTTCTGGTCATGGAGTCATCAGGAGCCTTACACACTAATATATACATAAAGTCCTTACATCGTTCTAGATAGATGGACGACACATTAATGTCAGGAACTTACAACCACAACCCATTTTTCACGTTATTTTAGGAACTACTTTGGACCCCACATTTTAAACTGGTTCTTCAACTACAAGGCTCCATCGTTTATTAAGTATACTAAAAACTGCTTGGCTATCTTAAAAATAAAAAAAAAGAAAAAAACCCCAAAACACTCACAAAAGCTTTCACTGTCTTAGATTGCTTCTGGTGGGCACAGAAGGAAATTCTCACATTTTAAATTTGTTTTGAGAAACTACAAAAGTCTCAACACAACCTTGGCTGTTGCAAGTTGAAGTTCAGGATAATCTAAATTCAGAATTGCTTCCTTCAAAACATTCTTACTGTTAATGAATTACGCAGGTATTGCACCTTCTGTGCTCTTTCATTCAAAAGCAGAAAAGCTGTTCTTTTTATCTGGAGCAGAGTCTGTGATTATGGACCCAGTTACTGATTAACTTCTGTGATATGGGACGGATGATGTAATTTTCACTTTTAGCTTTTTTCTCTTCCATATGGACAGGGTTGCTGCTTATAAACACTATGGCTGCTGTTGGGCAAAAGCTTGTTCTAAGATCTTACTTTAAGCTCATTTCTATACCTACCATTACGCTCCCTTAGCAACAGAGAAAAATTGTTAAAGTCAGCCAAACTAAGTTATCTGTTGATTTCCACATATTCTTATTTATAAAAGGCAGGATTTTTCTTCAGTATTTTCTGAGCTTCCTTCTAGCTTTTAATAAAATATCATTGTGACTTAATAAAGCAAATGACAGCATGGGAAAGAGACACTCCCTGCGCTTTCTTACTGAATCTGTACAAGGCAAAACCAGAGGGAAAACCAAGATTGCAGAAAATTCCAGCTTCTGTAAGGGGAATTGGGGGAGTGTTTCCTTACTCTGCTGTTTCAGTTAGTAGCTTATTTCACTGGTGCAAGAGGACAACTCCTGTTGTTTTATTGATTAGATAGCACTCTTTGTCAAAGTATAGAATCAAATTAAAACTAAAACTACTCAGTGACACTTGGTTTTAAAAAAAAAAACAAAAAACCTCTTAGCATAGCATTTAAACATTTTGCAAAGAAAGAGAGAAAGAAAAAGCCAGCCCCAGGCCTCTCATTGATCCAAAAGAAATTTGTCCAACCCAGATATGTTTAGACACATATACTTCATCTAAAAAATGGCAATCACATTAATATTGATAAAATTAATAAATTGCTTTCCAAAGAGGAAAGCATAGACTGCAAAAAGACATCAGTGATGTACTGCTCAAGAATTCAAATTTTAGATCCGGGACACAAGGGATGTTGGGTGATTTATAAAATGCCTTACTGCCTTGGGTTCAAGTGCCAGTAAGTATTTTAGATCATCAATACCATCATTCTTAATATATGCTTTTTAGAACATTTAAATAGCTGATGCAGTGTTTCATTTATAACCATCCTGAATAGGGTTGCTTTATGCAGTCTATAGACCCGAAAAGGGGAAGAAGCCTGGTCAAGTGGTTAAATGCACATCGGAAATCAGCAGTATTTCTGACATTGCCTATACCTGTAGTGACCTTGAGGAACTGCCATGAAATCTCAGGACCTAGAGTAGACCTTAGAGACGTCTATTCTAATCCAGCCCCTCCAGGGCCATGCTCTCTCCTCCAAGAACAGTTAATACTTCTTTGGCTTTGCTCACACCTGCTATATCACACTTAGTAGATTATAATAATAGCCAACATTAATAAGTCTTATAATACGTCAAGGACGATTCTAAATGCTTTACATGAATCACTACATTTTATCCTCAACATAGGCCGTTGAAAAACGTACCATTTCTGTTCTCATTTTTTAAGATGGTAAAATTGATTCCTAGATGTTTTAAGTTATTTATCCAAATTTACACTGACTCTAGAGCCTGAACTTTAACATTTAGAGTTTAACATTTCATCCTGCTTTGGTATCATATCAAACTCTGTTTCTAAAAATTAAGCTCCTTAAAGGCACAGATGTGGTCATTTACATTTGAAAAATTCAATAGCACTTAACACAGTGTTTTCTAGGCATACGAAGTGCTGGTTAATAAATTCATTTCATAGAAGGTGAATGCTTTGCATATTGTCAGCATCACCCAATCTTTCTACCATTTTCCACTCCACTCTGGGGCCCCAGGAGGCTGATCTCTATAGACTTCCGCTCAGGTCCTTTTGCCATCTCTGGCTGCTCATTGGGTCTGGCCAATGAAGAGGTATAAGGGTAGGAGGAGGAAGAAAGCTGAGTTATTTTCCTGACTCCATCAATTCAGCTCAGAAGCTGCATTTCTTAAGGAAAAGTCACCTGTCAGGCATCTGTCAGGTAG
This sequence comes from Desmodus rotundus, assembly GCF_022682495.2. NCBI lineage: Eukaryota > Metazoa > Chordata > Mammalia > Chiroptera > Phyllostomidae > Desmodus > Desmodus rotundus. The sequence goes on along the minus strand of NC_071388.1, from coordinate 81,886,837 downwards.
CCGTGACTACAGCTCCAGCTCTTTTGGGGTCCCATTAGCTAGTTCCTCCCTGGCCCTTCAAAACGGATGGTGATGATAAAGCCTCTGTTCGCTCTGAGGTGAAGATTCATCTTTTTTTGGCTTCCCTTAACCTTTCCCACAACTTTCTAATGAGTACCTTTGTTAAATTCTCTTTAATTACCCTGTGCAAGCCATCTGTTTTCTGCCAGGAAACTGAATGATAAATGAAAACAAGGCTTAGGAAACAGTAAGGTGTTTGCCAGAGATCACCATTTACTTCTCCCTTAGCAGATAACAATAGTCAGCATTACTGAGCATTTACTATGTGATGGGCACTATTCTGAACGCAAACAGGTACATGGCAATAGAGTTTAATACATTCTTTAAGAAATAAATTCCATTCTACTTTCATATACTGCCATTCTCATTATAATTGGTGTGAATGTTGGCAAGTTATTTAATTAGTTTTTGCCTCGACTGCTCATCAGTGGAAGAGGAATGATAATACCTACCTCAGATTTGTTACCAAGTATCCCACATGTGGTAAGTACTCATCAATTCCTGTTAGAATCTAGAGCTCTGAACTTGGAGTCATTGCCATTTTTCAATGAAGTTGATCCCTACAGAAACAAACAAATAAAACAGTACTATCCAGTCTACTCTCAACTTAATTCAGACTTTCCAGCACTGGACTGACTTGTTGCTTCTAGGTGAATGTTGCTCAGATGTTTAGGGAGTGCCCAGGCACTTTAGTATCGACCCCAGCCCGGGGTAAAGGTCTTTGCTGGCACAGCGCAGCCTTTCCTGCCAGAGCCTGCCCCAGGAAGACTCTCCCTTCCCCGTGGTTTACAGAGTGCCCGTGGCCCCTAAACTCGGCAACACACCCCCACTTTCCAATGATTCTCTGAAGCACAAACACTTCAGAAATTGGGGAAAAGCCCTTTTCTGCCAAGTGAAAGGGAATGGATGTGCCTTAATAATCTGATTTTTTTTAAACTGTCTCTAATTTTTAAATATTCTTTTACGTAGCTTGGAAGTGGGTGATGAGCTAAAGGTGGCAGGGACTCTGTAGATGATCCTGCACTTTTCTATTTGCTGGCACTTGGCTTATCCTTTTCTCAGCTTTAGGTCCTCAGCTATAAATTCCCTGGAATTTCATCACCAAAGAGGGCATAGCAAAACATTGGTGAACACTTGTATAGGCAAGATCATAGCAAACATATTCTTTTTTATCATTGATTCCTTCCCTTTTCTGGTATAACTCTGCCTTTCTCTTCTTTTCCCCCTCGCCTATAGAACCGTTGTTGACAATCTAATATATGTACTTGACAACCTTGATCATAACACATGAGTTTCTTTGTATTTGTTTTACACAATGCTGATCATAATCTACATGCTAATCTGTCTTCTGTTTTTATCATTTAACACAATGCCTTGGAAATCTCTCCCAAATCAACTTTCCCAGAGAAGATTTTATATTTTCCTTAACTGCTTTATTCCATGTTGTGAGTTTATAATTACTTATTCAACCATTCTCTTTTAATGGACATAGACTTTCTTTTCAGTTTTCATATATCCCAGTGGTTTACTTTTCTGCAGAATAGATTCCCAGCATAGGCAATGCTGACTTAAAGGGTGCGTACATTTTAAATTGTAATAGCTGTTGCCAGATTTGTTTATAAGAAAGCTATACTTTTTTATAATATAAAAAAGTATAGCTTTGCATTTTTACTTGCAAAGTATGGTCTTACCCTTTATCATTTGGTATTACAAAGAATATTATCTTTTCTTACAATTTTTATCAACCTATAGGCATAAGGTATGTCATTTTTTAAAAAATAAGCATTTTCTGACTAGCAGTGAGGCTGAGCCTCAGTCAGTATGTTCATGGGCTCCCCAGGTTTACTCTTCTGTGGACTGCCCATTCATGCACCTCATTCAGTTTTGTAGCGGTTTTGTTGCTGTTATTGTCATTTTCTTATAAATTTGTAAGGGCTCATATTATTCTAAAGTTGTTGATCTCTCATGTGTATGGTGAATATTTTCCTCAATCGTTCATTTATTACAGAGTTTGTTTGTGGTATATTTAGCCATAAAATGGTTTTCTAAATACTTATGTAGTTAAATATGTCTATAGTTTTTCTTTTTCTTTTTCTTTTTCCAGCAGAGATTTTTGTATTCCTTAAATAAACTTTTGAAACATAAGTGATACATAGATTTGTGTCATTTTTAAATGTTTAAACTTAATATATATAATTCATCTATTATTTTATATGAAGTATGATCCAGATTCTTTTCTTCCTCAAAGATCATAATTTATGCTGCAACTACTGATTATGTAAAACTATTACTTAACAAATAAAAAAATTATTAAATCACTCCCAGCCCACAAAGACTTGGATCAGATAGTTTCACATGAGAATTTTATAAAACATTTAAGGAAGTGCTAACCCCTATCCTTCTCAAACTATTCCAAAAAACCTACAAAGAGGGAAGACTCCCAAACTCTTTATGAGGCCAGCATCATCCTAATCCCAAAACCAGATAAAGACACAACAAAAAAAGAAAACCACAGGCCAATATTGCTGTTTTTTATACATGCTAAAATCCTCAACAAAATATTGACAAACTGCATTCAGTGATACATTAAAAAGATCATCCACCATGATCAAGTGGGATTCATCACAGGGATACAAGCACAGTATAATATTTGCAAATCAATAATGTAATACATCACATAAACAAAAGAAAAGACAAAAATTACATGATCACATCATTAGATGTGGAAAAAGCATTTGATAAGGTACAGCACCCACTTATGATAAAAACACTCAGCAAAGTGGGAGTAGAGGGAGGATTCCTCAATATAATAAAAGCCATATCCAAGAAACCTATAGCCAACTTCATATTCAATGGGCAAAAACTAAAAGCTTTCCCACCAAGATCAGGAACAAGACAAGGTTGTCCACTTTCACCACTTCTATTTAACATAGTATTGGAAGTTCTAGCTACAGTGATCAGACAAGAAAAAGAAATAAAAGGCATCCAAAACAGAAAGGAGGAAGTAAAACCATCATTGTTTGCAGATGACATAACAGTGTACATAGAACACCCTGTACACTCCATCAAAAAAGCTACACTACCCAATAGGTGAATTTGGCAAAATAGCAGGATACAAAGTCAATATTTAGAAATCGAAGACATTTTTGTACACCAACAATGAATTATCTGAAAGAGAAATCAGGAAAAAATATCCCATTTGATATAGCAACAAGGAAAATAAAGTATCTAGGAATAAACCTAACCAAGGAGGTAAAAGACCTGTACTTAGAATACTATACAACACTGAAGAAAGAAATTAAGGAACACACAAACAAATGGAAACATATGCCATGTTCATGGATCAGAAGAATTAACATCATCAAAATGTCCATACTACCCAAAGCAATCTATAGATTCAATGCAATCCCCATTAAACTATCAATGACATATTTTACAGATATAGAACAAATATTTCAAAAATTTACATGGAACCATATGACCCCAAATAGCCTCAGCAATTTTCAGGAAGAAGAACAAAGTAGGAGGGATCACAATACCTGTTATCAGACTACATTTCAAGGCCACTGTAATCAAAACAGCCTGGTACTGGAACAAAAACAGACACATATACCAATGGAACAGAACAGAGAGCCCAGAAATAAACTCAAGTCTCTATGGTCAACTAACATTTGACAAAGGAGAAAGCAGCATAAAATGGAGTAAAAATAGCCTCTTCAACAAATGGTGTTGGGAGATCTGGACAGCTACATGCAAAAAAATGAAACTTGATCACCAACTTATACCATACACAAAAATAAACTCAAAATGGATAAAAGACTTAAATATAAGCCATGGCACCATAAAAGTCTTAGAGGAGAACATAGGCAGGAAAATTTCAGATATCCCACGCAGCAATATTTTCACTGATGTGTCCCCTAGAGCAAGGCATATAAAAGAAAGAATAAACAAATTGGATCTCATCAAAATAAAAATGTCTGCATGGCTAAAGAAAGTATCAGCAAAATGGAAAGGGAACCAACAGTATGGGAAAACATATTTGCCAATAATACCTCAGACAAGGGTTTGATATCCAAAATATATAAAGAACTCATGTAACTCCACACTAGGAAGACAAACAACCCAATTAAAAAATGGGCAAGGGACCTGAACAGACACTTCTCCAGGGAGAACATACAGAGGGCCCAGAGACATATGAAAGGATGCTCAATATCACTAGCTTTCAGAGAGATGTAAATTAAAACCACAATGAGATACCACTTCACACCAGTGAGAATGGCCATCATAAACAAATCAACAAATAACAAGTGTTGGAGACAATGTGGAAAAAAGGGTACCATAGTACACTGTTGGTGGGAATGCAGACTGTGGAAAACCGTATGGAATTTCCTCAAAAATACAAAAATGGAACTGCCTTTTGACCCAGCAATTCCACTGTTGGGATTATATTCTAAGAATCCTGAAACCCCAACTCAAAAGAACCTATGCACCCCAAAGTTCATAGCAGCGATATTACAATAGCCAAGTGCTGGAAGAAACCTAAGTGCCCATCAGTAAATGAATGGATAAAAAAACTGTGGTACATTTACACAGTGGAATACTATGGAGCAGTAAGAAAGAAGGAACTCCTACCCTTCATAACAGCATGGGTGGAACTGGAGAGCATTATGTTAAATGAAATAAGCCAGGCAGTGAAAGAGAAATACCATATGATCTCACCTATAAGTGGAACCTGAACAACAAAACAATCAAGTGAGCAAAACAGAACCAAGATACGGAAATAAAGAACAAACTGACAGTGACTGGAGAGGAGGGGAGAGGGGGATAACAGGGGAAAGAAGAGGAAGGGTCAAGTTCAGGAACATGTATAAAGGACACATAGACAAGGACAATGAGGGAAGGATCGAATGTGGGAGGTGGATGGTTGGGCAGGGAAGAGGAGAGCAATGGGGGGAAATGGGAAAAACTGTAACTGAACAGTAATAAAAAAATTTTATAATTATTATATCATATTATGGGTCTCTATTCTAACTCACTTTTTTATACCAAAGGCAACATCATATTGTTTTTTATTGCTATGTTTTTAGAGTATATTTTAATCACTAGTAAAGCATACTTTTCCTCACTAATTTCCTTTTGCATAATTTTCTTAGGTATTTTCATATAATTTATTCTTTTATAGCTATTTTTTTAAAATTATCCAGTTTTCAAATATCATGTTATTTGAAAAAAGATGTCACCAAAAATATTTGAAATGTCACACCAGTCAAATGGGAGAGTTATGATTTTATAAAAATGAGTCAATGGTTTTTACCCTAGGTCTGATGATCTGTAAATAGAAAGGATTCTTCAGAAGTACTGTTGAGGCACCTGGCCAGCTAGTTCAGTTGGTTAGAGTGGCGCCCTAATATACAAAGGCTGAGGATTCAATCCCTGGTCAGTGTACATGCAAGAAATAACAAATGGATTCATAAATAAGTAGAACAACAAAGCAATGTTAAAAAAGAAAAAGAAAGCACTGTTGAATTCTTTCATAACATAAGAAAAACATAAATCCTTGAATTTCATCAGTAATTCCACAAGTACCTACTCATTCTCATGCTCATTTATCCACTCAGAATCACCTTCAGAAATGTAAGATGTTTTGGAACCATTGGTTGCTACTGAGCATGAGGACTAAGGAAGGATCTGGGAACCCAATTTCTATTCACTCCTGGTCTAAAGATGAGTTGTGTGTGTGTGTGTGTGTGTGTGTGTGGTGGGGGCAGTAAGGGGTGAATTGAAGGGTCAGTGAATCAGAAAGGAAATCAAAGATTGAAGCAGAGGAAATAATTGTAGGACTTGATATGAAAGTCACCTTAATTTTCCTCTTATATTTACTTGCAGTAAACAACTTTATAAATTTTATTTCAATAAATACAATTGATATCCCACTTTTACTTCCCCCCTTAGAGCCGCTTGTTCATATACATGGCCCTAAGCACTTTAGAAGTTATCTACAAAGAAAAGCAATAAACACCGTTGTTTTAGGAATCTGATTCCCTGGAAACAACATCAAGACAAATAAAGCCACTCAGCTTTTAATCACGGATGACATAAATCATCATGTCAGTTAAATCGAGAGTCCATAAATCTCAAAAAATGCAGATTTATGACACAAGGATGCAATTTATCAGTATAGGCATTTCAAATTCGATTAGAATGATGGGTTATAGTCAAACAGATTTTTACAATTCTACTTACAAAGGCACCAAAATGGAGGCTCTGGAGCTCACAGTCTGTCGGTGTGTTATGTATCAGCTTCACGTTTTCCCTGTTCAGACTAATTGCTTCTTTAATCTGTGATTGCTGACATACATGTGCAGTCCTGCAAGTTAATAGGAAGATGATTCTGATACTCTTCAATGTCATTACATTGTTTTTAATTTTCCTCACTGCTAAGGCACCATTACTTTATTTGATGGTTTAGTAAGCAGGAAATCCAACAATAAAGTGTACGTGTTTAAGATAAACATTCAAAGTATAATGTACCAAAACAGAGTCGAATGGGATTAATTTGAAATACAGATAATGTTGGAAAGCATGATAGAGATTTATCCCCCTGGAAGTTGCTCTGGTTTGCCCTGCTTAGCTTGTTGAGATCACCAATCTTTTAGTAAACTTTCAAAATCTATGCTCTCCAGTTTCAATCCACTTTCCCTAATCTCACAGCAGGCACGCATGCTGAGTCAAGTACTTTGCAGCTGACTGACATGTGGATGCATTTTTAGAATGGAACAGTGTGGAGCTGAACCAATGCAGTGGCTAAAATAAGCAACCAATTTAACTCCATTGTAAAGACAGCCACCCAAATCGTCCCCCAAATAATTCAAAATGTTGGGTTGCAATACTGAAAACACATATTTGTTCTTTTCTGCCATGCATTTTTTATTTACATCTCAGTCTTTCCCTCCTACTCACTAAGGATCTCATCGCCCTCTTGTTCTGGAGGTTTCAGAGCTATTATTATGTCCACGCTCTCACATAATGCCTCTGTTAAGTTTGGTTCAGCATTTCCATTATAAAACTTGTAAGCTTCCAGAACAAATTTATTATAACTGCCTATGAGGAAAAATTGCTCCCAGCTGAAACTTAGTATATATTACATTCGTTTTCAGTCCAGAAGGCACTTGTCTTCTTTAACATATTACAAAATGAAATTTCACATCATTGCTTTTACTTTAGTTGCTACGGTCGGTATGATATCACGAAAGAAAAAAGCAAGGAAGCAAACAACTGTTTGTTCCACATTTTGCCCATTTTCTCTAAGATGCTGTTTCTTTTCCATTTTAAGGCTAAGTTCAAAGTTTCAGGGCTTTGCACAGTGCCCTGCAGTCCCTTTTCAGGACTAGTCCTTGTCACTCTTAGACTATTAAGATACAGGGAGCTGGCCAGTCAGGGGACCACACAGGAAGGTGTTTATCATGAATTAAAATACATAAAATATAAAACACTAGAGACTTTCTAAAAAATACTTCAGAAAAGAACATTAAAAGAGACATTATGCCAACTAAAGACATTTCATTTTTGGATTAAGTATTTATAATAATGCAGGATATTTCTTTAAATTATTTTACTTTTTAATATTGGTGGTAAAAGAAAAGGAAAGCACAAGCAAGTTTGCAAAACGGAAATTTAGCTACTGAATATTGCTGTAGCTTTCTTCCTTTAGTAACATAAAATTAGAAGTTAAGTTTGCCCCGGCTGGGTAGCGCAGTGGGTTGCAGCATTGCCACAGCACACCAAGGTTGTGGGTCGGGGCACATACAAGAATCAGTCAATGAATGCATAAATAAAAGGAACAAAAAATCAATGTTTCTCTTTTTTGCTCGCTCTCTCTCTCCTTTTCAATAAATGAAAAACTTTTAAAAGAGAGATAAAAAGGGAAGAAGACCCATAGTATTTATTAACATACCTTGAACTTGAGAAAATTTTTCCACTGGTGAAATAGACATTTGGATTTCTATTATGTCTTCATAGTGAATATATACCAATGAAACCAATGATATTAAACTCCCTTCTTCTGTTTGGTCTGAGTTAGAAATACATCGCCTCTGGGAGACGCCTTTTAGAAAGGGAGTGCCGGGGAAGACCTGCTCAGAAAAGAAGTTAACTGGGAGCCAAGGGCTGGTTGGAAAAACTATGAACTGAGCCCTGAGTCCAGACCAAAACTGCTGTTTGGCATCCATCTTCTTCTGGCTTCACCCTGCTATCCATTCCCATTTCTAAGACTGCCCACTGAGCAGGTGATTTGTAGAGGGCTGGCGCAGGGGCTGCATGCTCCAGAAACCATGTGTAACTCTGAATCTGCCATGAAGCCACTTCCATCCGGAGGCAAAGGAAGCTGGGTCCACTGACATTCCCTTTATTGTTCTTAACACTTGGGCTGAGTGAAGGAGTTTTAAATCTGTACCCCAGCTCAATCCAGAAGCAGGTGTGTACGAGAAGCCAAAAGATAAAATGTATTCGAATTTTGCTGGGGCAGGCAAGTTGATTCAAAGCCAAGACTAAACACAAAATGCAGGCCTCTTCAGCATCCTACAGTGAAATAAGATGGACAGAACTGATAAGCCAATGTAGGTACAGAAGAAGCTATACAAACATCTCTTTCTTCGTGCAGGCTATCAGAAGATATTTAAATCTATCCAGGAACCCTTTTCTGAGAGCCTATCTCAAGCTCAGCAGTGTGCCAGGAGTTGAGGAGTATTCAGGGAGAAAAGGAAGAAGACAATGATTGTGCCCTGAAGCACTGACACTCCCGTCTACAAACCAACAGGAATGTCAGGAGTCTCAGATTAGAAAATGTTTCTGAAGCCACTTTGTAAATACCTAAGTGCTACATATTTGTTGGTAGGTACTATTAAGTAACTGCTGAAATAAAAACAAACATTTTAATTATTTAGAAAATCTGCAACTCCTAAAAATAACATCAGGTTGACACTTTCTACATACCATGGTTTATAATTTTGCTTTCATAGAAACAGACTGGACTTTGAATCCAGAAAGGCCTATCTCTGGTAATTTACTAGTTATGTGAACCTGCCAGGCAAGTTTGATCTTTTTTAGCTTAAGCTTCCTCATCTACATAAGTGGAAAATAATTTCTTCTTCAGATGGATGCTGTATGGATAATTAAATGAATCAACACACCCCAAAATGCCCAGGATGACAATAGGCACTTTCTCTACTTGCTTTTGAGAACAGAACATAATCAAAGTTTCTCCAGTCAGCTTATATCTGCATTGCGGTAATGAATGAGAATGACAAGCAAGGACAAGCGAGTATATCTTTGTTTGTTCTCTGGTTGTTTGCTGAGCAGAAAAGGAAGCATATTCTTAAATGTAACTTCTAAAACACCGAAGTGCTATGTTTTAAGTCTTTGTTGAAAAAGAAAACTGACCAAATATGAATCCCTAATATCTAAACAAAAGGTTATACAATGCTTTTAAAAGTCAGAACTTAATAGAAACAGCACATTCTAGTAAACTTACATTTCACGCTTTCATTTATTTTTGTTTTGCTCAACCCTGATAAACAAGAAATCCCTTGTGAACTTAACCTGAATCTTAATTATTGTATTGCCTTAAGTTCCCCCCAAACACGAGTCATAGACCTTCTTTTCATCTCACAAGAGTACGTTGCCTTCAGATTTCCATCCAGAACAAACCAGAGAGAGTGGGAGAGAGCTGGCTGATTGCACCTGGGAAATGGCCAACCTGCACTCCTATTTACCTCTCAGTCCCTACTCCTCGGGCTTTACCGATCATTCGGTCCTGAATGGCTCTCTTTTGCTGTTTATCACTCTCTGTTCCCATCAATTTTCATTGCTGTCTACAGCTTCTTTATCACTTTTTGTTGTCAAGAACATAACTACTTTTGGATCAGATGTTTGCCATAAATTCCGGAAATAGACATCTAGCCCATAAAGAATAGAAATGAATAGGCTGGTTTTAAATGTCACTGGTAGATAGTTCATCTCAGCAGGCGTGATTGTTAATACTTTCACATCTCTAGTTCAAAATTGAAATTTTTCCAGTGCCCCAGGCATAATTATTTTCATCTAAATGACTTGGAAGCCAGTATTACAGCATCCACCTACATATTATATTTGACCAGAACACTGACATAAAGCAAAATCACAGAAAATCTATTTACATTTGGTCCTTAGTGTTAGCAGCCTTGATTTGTTAGGAAATATCTTATTCATACGGAACAAAATTTGATAGCATAGGCAATTACTGACTTCTGCTTTCGATTAATGTTCACATGTGGGAAAAGAGGGGGGTTCTTGATTCTAAATGTTAAGAAAATGGCAATAACACTGAAACTTTATATACCATACTTCAGCTGACAGCACAATTTAGGGCTGAGTTACACACTCTTAAAATGAAAGCTTCCAATAGAAATGCTGACAGGCCCTTTACTTATAGGGAAGTATTTGCCTTTAGAATAATAGCAATATATTATATTTAAATGGATCCTTTTATAAAGCACTTTAAAAGCTGTCAACCTGTATCTCTTCTTCCTATACACATATACCTCTCATGAAAGTCAATATCGAAGCTATATATCTATTATTTATTTAGTTAGTTATTCTGCATTCATTACCTTTATGAGATTTACCCATCATTTATTAGCCTCTGGGCACCTTTGCAAGTTTCAGAGCTAAAAATATAAGAACATAGTCTAAGTCATTATGATTTGCAAGTTATTCTAGACATCATGAAACCAAGATATATTGCTATATCTAGCCTTAGTATCTTAGTTCAACACACATTAAAAAATATATATTAATCAGAAGAGAAACACTTAGACCGATGTAACACAACTACTCCATACATTAGAAAAAGAAAGCAGAAGCAAAAATATCAACTCAAAGTTATTTGATTTTTTTTATATTTATGTGTGATGAAATGTTACATAGTAAAGGTTGGTATGAATGGGATGTTATGGAGAAATTTGCATTAATAATTTATTCAATTTTCTACATCATTGTATCAAATAAATTTATATTGCATCATTATTATGTGCTTAGCATTGTGCACAGGTATGAAACTTTAATTTTAAATTGAATATTGAGCTGAACTTGCTAGTAGGGCTAATAGCCAGAAAAAGCACTCCAGCTCCAACTTTTAATAATACAATTAAATTCAAAGTTTATCATTTAAGAGTGTTTCTCCATATAAATATGTTATCCTAATAAATATCAACACATCACATGGTTTAAATATTTAAAAAAAGAAGAAGAAGAAAAGACCCCAGATACTCCCTTCAACCCCTAGTTCTCAAGGTCTCTGCTGATGTCCAGGAAAGACCCCAGATCTCTGTTCCTCTTCAGCCCCTGCCTGGTTCTCTCACTGAGAAAATACCAGGTTCAGGGGGTAAAGTGATTGGAATGCAAGGTTTTAACCAGTTTGACCTGGAGAATTAAAAAGTTACAATTCCACGCCATAGATCTCTATATCAATGTAGTAAATGACCTTGAGTTAGTTATGAACCTAGTGGGTCAGCGTTCTGATGTCTTTAGCAGGAACGTAACCTCCTTCCAACTAAGTACTCTTCAAATTGTTTCGAGATGTTGGAATGAAAAAATTCTCTATAAATGCCAAGTGCATGCCCAGTATAAAGTCCCACCCTACCTGTCCCTCTGTCTTTACTGGTAGAGCTCATCCTTCACAACCGGTGGCACCTTTGCTTTCTTCCTATTGCTATCCTTTGACTTGGTCAGGAAAAGGGGTGTGTACCTCTAATCACCTAATGCTAAAGCAACTGTATACACTAGGCTAAACCTGGTAAAATGTCCTGCACTTGGACCACTAGCAATTAAGATTCAAATGTAGCTGCTCCACAGGGGCAGAGAGCCAAAGTATTAATTTACTATACTTCGGAAAGTTCTTACCAATTCCCTGGTTCAATTTCTTCCTCTTCAGTACAAAGGAACTCCTCCAGTGTAAGATTATGAAATGCATTTGCAACTTAACCCAGCCCAGAATATACATTTGTTTTTCAGATGGTAGAAAAACAGGTAAGTGGGGCAACTATGTAATGGGAAGTGAAATAACATTTAAGAAACCAATGTTCATTTTCTCCCCCAATTTTTTTCCCATGGGATGATGTTTCTAACTAGGCACAAATGCAAAGGCATATTCCACTTTAATATCTAAAGGTATGTGCATATTACATGGCATTTTTATTACTTGCTAGTGATTTATTTAAATGATACTCCAGGGGCCATACAATAGTTTGTATTTATCTCTGAAATCCTATTACTGTCAGAATAATTTTATAAATAGTAACATTGAACACTTTCAGACCTTTGAAAATATACCAAATGCAAAGGGACAGATACGATCCTTGCATCTCCAGCTGTACCCAGACTTAAAAGTAATTTCTGATTAACCTAGGAATTTTCAGTTGATGATCAGAACACTTCAGTGCTCAGACACGAACTTCACACGTTCTTCTCACAGTGCATGTGCCTTCTATCCTCATTACCAGCTCTGATTTATGAAGTCTGCAAGCGTGGCGAAGTGTGTTGATGTTACAGGACAGATTTACATAGCTTTGTCTTTCCTTCTAAAATGTTCTTTCACTTTATCAGTGTCAGTCATTCAGGCTCCGCTTTGACAGGGACTTGAAGGCAAGAAGATGACGGTACCAGAGTAGAAGATGCTAGATTAAAAAAAAAAAAAAGACTGGAGTTTTATGAACAATTCCTGCAATTGCAGATGTTCATTTAAAAATAGAAGCACATTAATTATTGCAAGACTGTCTAAAGTATTTGCATCTGATGAAGCTAAAAGTCAAGGTGGGGAGGATGAATGTCAAGGCTGGTAAAGAAGGGCAAAGTTGTTGTGGGATTGTACCCCTTAAGCGACCTTATTTTGCATAACAGGTGTCCCAGGGGAATTTCATCTCACTGCCTTACAAGTGCAGGAAGCGTTGTATTTTAGCCCGCTACGTGCACTCTCAGCGGTTCTCCTGCTATTCCCCTGTTAGTTTGGCGAGCAGTACTGCCAAAGATGCTGTTACTCTGGTTTACAGTCGTTGATCACTGGTGAAATTCAGGCTGTAGACAAAATGGATTCCCTAAAAAATATATATTGAGGGGTCTCAGCAGCCCTCACACCTACTTGCTCTTGGACTAGCTTTGCCAAACGCTCCTCTTTAAAAGGCCATTAAGTATTTCTGAGTTTCCATTTCTGTATGGCCGCTTGCTGATTATCCAGCTCCTGTTGTCCAAACTGTCCTTCCTTATAGGAATGCTAACTATCCCTGAGGGATGAGCTCTCTTTTGCCTGTCCTGTGAGACTGGATTCCAACCAAAATGCTTACTCATGAATGCTCATGGGTTATAAAAGTTTGGTAGAAGTGTTGTGTGAGAAAGAGTGCCAGTTTTTAAACTGATGAGAGTAGAGATGCCTCCTAGCTCCTGTGTGCGTGCTGTCACTCATTACACTGAAGCATCCCTGAATCCCTCCACTGCCAGACCCCACTTCAGTGACCCAGCAGCTCCACCTGGATCATGTTTATCACTTTACTTAGAGTTTTACTGGAAGCGTTTATTCACTTCCCTGCCTTCCCTGCAAGAATATGAGACCAAGGCAGGAAGGAAATGCAACAATCTTGCTCATCATTTTATTGCCATTGCCGAACAGAAGACCTGGCACAGGGTAGTTTTCAATTAACTTTTACTGTACAAATAAATGAGTAATGGAATTGTCTTCATTAGCATGGCTGTCCTTGTTAGGTACCGCTGTAAAAGACTGATGGAGGCTATGAGAAAAATAAGTTCTCCGTGGCGCACAACCAAACAGCGCTCCAAAGGATAGATCAAACTCGGCATCTGTGAGTCTGAAATTCCACGTGTCGGGTTAAAATTCTGTAACCTTCATTTAATGGCAACTACAGTTGCAAAGCTATCAGACAGAGTTTGAAAAAGATTTTATTAATCAAGATGGTTGGTTAAAGCAAGCCTCTGCTGAAACCACAGCAAATAAATCGTGGGCATAGCTAATAAGGTCAGGAAGCCACTAGTACCAAAATCCTGGGAATATACTCTAGGTCTACAAATTGCCTTTAACCAGCTCAAGTAACTCTTTATAAATGGATAGTCACCTACAAATAGTTATTTCCGAATAAATGTTTCCCTTTCCCCTCTGGGAAAACAAGCTGTGAATTTTCTCTTGCCGTTCCATTCTGTCCCTTATAGAACACAAGGGTGCCTCACTCAAGAGTGTCTGCGAAATGGTTAAAGGGTGAAAACCCGAGCTTGTGCAGGCAGCAAGGAGTGTTACAAACCACTGCACTGCAAGGTCACGGGGTTGCCTGTTATTTTAAATGATATTTAAATTGTCTCCCTAGAGAGGTAATTTTCAGCTGACTCTCCATCTTCCCAAAGAGGCAGAATTTGACATACCCCACTGAAACTGAAGCAGTGGTCAAAAAAGACATGAATAAAAACAGAAATTCATAAAGACTACACAAGCGAAGTTAGTCTAAGGTAGCTGTTCTCAGTGTGGGGGTCCACATTAATCTCACTGGGGAATTTGGTAGAAATTCAAATCCTTGGGCCTCACTCCAAGTCTACTGATTCGGAAAGCCTATGTGTGGGGCCCATCAATCTTTAATTAAACGAGCCGCCCAGTGATTTTAATGCATGCTGAAGCTCGAAAACCTACCTTCTAAGGTGATAACTAAGTATAACCATGCATTTAAAAAACTATATAGGAGACATCAACTGACCTACCCATAGAGTTCATGAGGATTCCATTAAAATCAGTCTGTTAGGACTACAAATGCATTTATCATCCGGATATGAGAGGCACCCATGTCAGTGCAGCTGTGGGCAGAAAACACACATGAATACACACGCAGCAGAGAGAGGATGTCAAATGAACTCAGCTATCAGTAGATATCAATTATACATTATCTACAGTTATATTGTTATAAATTGTTATAATATGTAACAATATCCATAACAATAAAGACACCGTAGTTCAGCATAGGAATAGCCTAATTAACCAGTAGAAGAGAAGTTAGAGAGCCTGCAAGCCAGCCCCATACGTATGGAAGTGTAAGGTCACATAAGTCACTGGAAAGGGCAGAGAAAAAGAGTGATTAAATAAGCAGAACTTGGAAATACAATCCTGTGTGTAATAGTAAAATAAAATTAAAAGCCTATTTCACAGGAGCAACAAAAATCAATGCCAGGTTGATAGAGACCTTAAAATGTAAAAAGCAAAACTTAAAAACAATGTTAAATAAACATTTTTCACTGACTTTGGTGTAAAAAAACTTTATTTATAAGATACAAAAGTCACTTACCAGAAGAAAAATTTGAAAATTGTATGTATATATTAATTAACAAATTCCATTAATTATAAGGTATATTTTCTTAAAATGCCAAACCACATTCAGAGGAAACACTTATAATGCCCATAACTGACAAAGGATTAGTATCGAGAACATAAAAACAACTCTTACAAATCTCTTGGGAAAAAATACAATTCGATAAAAGCACAGGCAAACAAATGACGTCCATTTGGCCAGTAACTATATGAAGGGACAGTCTCACTTCCAAATAGGAAAATGTAAATCAAGTTAAGACCATAGTGAGATACCACTTCCCCCCTATTCAATTGTCTAAAATTAAGAATTTTAAAAATATTGTGTGTTGAAGGACAAAGAGATTAAGAGGATCTCTTCACACATTGCAGATAAGAATGTGATAGTTACAAGGTATCTTGAAAACAAGTCGAGATTCTCTTTACAAGCTAAACAATGACGAACTATAACTTCATACTTGCACTCCTGGGAAAACACTCAAAAAATCTTACATACCAGCATCAGGGGACAATGACAAGGACTTTCACTGCAGCACTGTCACCACTAAAATCAGGAAACAATATAAACTCCCATGAAGAGGAAGGTTAATGGCTGAGTGGCAGCAATTTAACACAATTAACTATTGTAGCGTGGAGTGATTACTAATACAAAATTGAATGAAAAACAGGTCTCAAAAGACTGCAGTAGTATGACAATCTTTTTATGAAGTTCAAAAACAAGTAAAACTGAGTATATTCTTTAGGCATATAAAATGTTCCAGAGAATGATGAACGCAGACTTTCCCAGGGAGGTGATCTCCACGGTGAACTTGAAAGAAAGTGGAGGAAGACAGAGTTTCTTGTTTAAGTATTCAGTTGAATGTTCACTATATTATATTATTTAAATTTTGAGAAAAAAAAACTTTATGTGAAAAGAAGACAATGCCTACAAGAAAGATATTAGTGCATAATGAACTAAAGATTATGATTAAAATAATTCAATATTTCTGAAGTTCCTAAATTTAAAAATAAGTAAGAGAGAAGGAAGGAAAGAGTAAAGCAGGAGGGAAGGAAAGGAGAGAGGGAAGGAGCGAGAAAGAGAAAATAAATCAAATGTCAACATGAGAAAGCAGTTTTGCCTGAATTATCTTAAAGATGCAGGGCTATGCATTTTCTAACTCCTTAAGAGCAGCCACAAGTTGGACGTGGCTGGGCAGGTGGTCCACAGGAACGCTCTGTAACATCCTCTCGAATTTGCTGTGCTCCTAAAATGTCTCTAAAAGAGTGTCTTTAAAAATAAAAGTGAGTAAGAGTACTCCACTGAACACGGTTTAACATTCCCCAATAAATTATATCTAGTCTGTGTTAAATTCACGATAAACTACATACAGCGCTCCTTTGTAGTGTGGATAAAGACACTTAAACATATTCCGACTGGATGGAACTCCCATTTTGATTAGCTATCAGTGAGAACCGAATCCTCCACTCACAAACAGCAGGCAGGTCGGCTTCTAGAGGCAATAGGGTCGGTATCCAGAGAAAAGTGGCAAAAAAGAAAGGAATATCGGTTGAGTCCAGACTGGATATACCAAAAACCACCAAAGCCCCGAGACCCCTCACTTGAACAGGCAGCTAACAGTACAATCACATGGTCAGATGTTATTAATACACATATGCATATACTAATACAAAAGTAAGGTGTTCTGACCACAGTCAGTAGAAACAGCAGTTTCTGTCTACTCTGAATTACCCCATTGCGCGTTCCTCCCCACTGGGGTGGTCTGGAGCGGCCGCAGCTACTTTGGAAACCCAGTGACAGGGAAGCTTGTTGGGTGTGCGTTTGGTGTAGTTAGTGTAATATACATAGTTTTGCGGCTTCATATTCTTGTCCATTCTTAATAAGTTTTTGCCAGCCCTCCCAGTGTAAGGAAGGTTTCTAGGAATGCCCCTGTCACCTCCTGTCGGATCCCCTCCCACTTTCATGTGCTGCTGCTACACGGATGTTTCCCCGGTGCGCTCCATCGAAGTAAGCGGTGAACGGGAGAGACACATTTGGAAGGTAATGTGTCAGAAGCCAATCTATGGAAAGTTCTTTCAATCACCAGAGATGTGCAATTATAAGCAGAGGATTTAGTTCTTATTAATACCTAGTCAAAATGGAAGTTCCATCCTGTCAGAAATATACTTAATAATGCATCACGTGCAAACAAAATGTATAATATATTTTAATAAAAATCACACAAGATAGAATATATGGAATCTTATGTTTGAGGTCACAAGCCTGTAACGATCTTGTAAACTACAAGCACACCTGCGTGTAAAATTACCTTTATGTTCCCCTGATATCAATTAAAACGTTTAATCGATCGTGGTAGAGGAAAGATTCAAAAATTCTTTCATTCTTCAGATAGAAGTAATATTATAAAATCATTGTCACATAAAGTGCCAAAGGGAATGTAGTCAAGACATGTTAGAAGGAGCACTTCAAGTATTCAAGAGAGTTGATTAACAAAAATGTTAGGGTTTTTGTAATTTGTTTGTTTGTGTTAGATTTTGGATGTTTGTGGCACTTCTCAACTTTTGAAAATCACTTTGGGTTATTTCTGTTCTTATCTGAAATAAATGTTTTCTTGTTAACCTAATTTTATACTCCTAAATTCAATTTTTTAAAGAGAGCCCACCAAAATATAGAAGCTTTAACACATTCAGAATCCAGGTAAACCCCTGCCTGAGTCTCTTAAACACGGGTGGCATAATCTCTTCTCTTATCCCAACCCGAGGTGCCCACTCCTCCCCTCCCCCTGCTCTCCTTAGCTGTGAATGTGCGGGAGGCAGGCCCACACCAGGGTACTTAATAAAGGCCAAAATTTATTCCCCGGCAACAGTTTAGGGAAAAGATGTAAGAAGGAATGGTTTGGGAGTGAAAAACCTTCTCTAATATGTGCCAAGTATTATATTGATTATGTTGTTTCTCATTTTAGCCCTATAAGCAAAACTGTGCCCCCTAATATCCCAAGATGAAATTCCATTTTTCCTGTAGAAGTGTCATTAAAGGTGCTGTGTGCATGTCACACTAATCACCATTCAGAGCTACATTGTGGGTGGAAGTTATATTAACCAGGTGTTTTGAATGTTTTCCCACACAAACTCAACCATTATGCACCACTTGACTTCTTATGGGGGAATGAATTCTGAGCTGCAAACAACAGATTACAAAGCCCTTGGAACAAAACCTTTTCTCTCAATCAGAAGCTGAAGTGTCTCATTGTGCTTCTTCTTCTTCTTTTTTTTTACCTCAATTTTCATGCCAGTAATACAAAACAAAAATCCAACTTGTCTCCCAGGAAGAAGATGAGAAATGAATGGGATAATTAAGACCTAAATCTATAACCTGCTTCTATTTTTTTCTGATTCTCAAGGCCACAAACCCTATGTGTGAGTAAAGTCTTAAGAAGAAGAAATATATTAAAAACTGTGAAGACAACTTTTTTAAAAGAGCGAAAAGATCAGTGTTCACTGAAACTTAAGATTTGGTTCTATTTCTGGCTTTTTCATTCACTTTCTTGGGGTTCCTAGAGCTTGGGAATGTCCCCCAACTCCTCCAGTCCATACGAACAGCATCATAGTAACAGAGATTTGAACCATGGGGTGTCTAACTTCCATTTTCGTTTTTACAAGCTCCTATTTTTGTAAATAATATGACCATAAAAACACTCATTTTAAAATAGATGTCAAAGAACAGTATTGCTTTCACTAATCCCAAAGTTAGAGAAAGTAAATTCCTGTGGCATATGAGGCTGTTGAAACCCAATTGTCCCCAGGAACAAGAATTTTGTATTTATGGGATATCACTCAAAGATCCATTTTTTTAAAGTTTGAGGGCTTTTGAAAAAAGCAAAATTCCACTTCAGTTGTCAGCTCTGTATGACTCATGACATCACTGACTTATGAAAATAAGAGGTAAATAATCCTGATAACAGAGTAAATACTTAGCGATCATTTTTTTCATTTTCAAATACTTCATAAAAGTCAAGACTAAGGAGTAGCTTACAATTTGCTGTAAACTTGTTGCAATTAAACATTTCAAGTAAATATGGTAACATTTACTGGAAAGTTAAGCCTAATGCAATAAAGAAGACAAATATTTTTTAAAAAGGTCTTAAGAAGACTCATACTTCTGAGGCATGAACACTTGAATTTGGAATGTAGTTATTTTACTGCTATTTGAATGACTGTTTCAGTTTTAGCCAAGGCAAGGAAAATTAAAAATATCCAGGCAGTATGTATGTCATAAATGTAACTACTGTTTATTTTAAATAGTTTCATTCCCTTTTATGTTTTTTTTTAGCAGCTGTTGCCATTGCTACATGTTTATACCAATCAATCAACCCCTTGCTCCAACATTTGCAACAAAATCCAGAAACCACAAGCTGCAATGTGTCAATCTACTCATCTTGGCAGCAATGAAGAGAAATCAAATGAAAAGCATTTTATGTTAAGGGGTAAAAGTTCCACCTACATTTACATTTATATGTAGCTGTTTTGAGCTTGCAAGCTCAAGCTTTGGGATGAAATGGGAGCACAGTTTCTGAAGTCTTGGCCTGAGAGACAATTGAAATCCATATGTTGTCAGAAAGGCATAAATGTTGCATTCCCATTGTGCTTTGCCTGTAAAGAAAATTCTCCATCAGCACTTTTGCTGAATTTTGAAAGGAAGATTTATGAGAACATTCTTGTGAGGACTTTTCTTTACCACATATAGCTGAGCAAGATACAATATATGATGTGTGGCTGCTTCTCTGAATCCCAGAAGAACTTTTTTGAATATTCTTAGTGATCAACTTCCAGAATTCATAGACAGATAACTAACGGGAGGGAGGGAATGGGGGGTGGGGGGGAGACTCAATAGAAGCAAATGCCAGATATCTGATAGCCTACCAAATCTTATTTTGAATGTCAAAATAATAATCATTCTCTAAAAAAAAACACATTTTAACAAACATCATTTTTACCACTTTAGAGAAGGGAGTGGGCAAATATCTACTTATTTGTATAAATCCTGTCTTCTGTTTTGATTTTGCATTTATTATGAACTGGGGCAGAGGAGTAGGGAAGGCAAACTTTGTCTTGGGCAGAGGAGCCATAGTCCGTCCTTATCTTGGGACAACCGTGCTTGGGTGGAGGTTGCTGTCTCCACTTGCTCTGCACACGAGCTCTGCACCAGACACAGCAGCCTAGGCCCCACTGATTTAGGGAACATAGATGGAAGAATTCTGTACCCACATAACAAAGGATTTCTCTCTGCGCAAAAAAGAATAATTAATTCTAATTAATACTAACCGTAAAATGTATAGTACTAATTTATAATTGTTTCAACCACTCAAATATAGAATTGATCCTTGAATATTGTGGGGGCTAGAGGTGCCGGCTTCTGCACAGTCAAAAATCCGTGTAAAACATTGACTTCCTCCAAAATTTAACTACTAATAGCTGACTATCGATCAGCATCTCTTCCAACACCATACACAGTTGATTAACACATTTTGTATATTACATATATTATATACTTATTTTTAAAATAAAGTAAGCTAGAGAAAAGAAATGTTATTAAGAACACAACAAAGAAGACAAAATACATTTATAGTACTTACTGAAAAAAATCTGCATATAAAAATTCTGCAGTTCAAACCTCTGTTGTTCAAGAACCAACTGTTAGCTCCAGGAGCATTACCCATCTTATTTACTGTGCTATCCACTCTATCTAGAATACAACTAAATAATTTTCAACAAACTTCATTGTTGAATAAGTATATGGGCTAAGTTTTAATTAGGAATATACTGACATTTTCCTAGTAGGTAAACTTTATAAATAATTGGCTAAGGTGATAAACATGTTTGTATCTGCACGTTTGTGACGGAAGAAAACAGCACAGGGGGGGGGAGGTAAAAGATACATGTGCGTTTCACGGGAGGCATTCATTACACTGGTTTGTTTCCCTCTTCCCACAACGCCACACTGCCTTCGACTTGAAAACCACCAAGTGCATATACGACTCCCATTAAAACACACCGTTTCAAGTGCTTTGAGTCCCATGGAAGTTGCAGCAATTTTGATCTTTCTGCTTTGTGTTGTCTACCCAACTCTTAGCACAGTGCCTGACACACAGAAGATGTGCAACACTTGTCAAATAAATGAATAAAATATGGATGAATGAATGAATGAACATCTCAAATTATACATTCATCAATGGAAAATGTTATCAAAAAGTGAATTCTATTTGTTTATTTGTCAGCCTTCTGATATATGGCTTTATCGACTCTTCTAAGGAAAACCATGTACTTCTAATCACCAGTACAGAATAACACAAATAATGTATGAATAATTACAAAGTACAGTTTTACATTTAAAATTCCATTATTTTTTTTCAAATGTTCTGCAGAAACAAGAACCAAATGACTGACACACACTTAGATCCAGGTGCCATCCAGGGAGCTGAATATTCGCAAGATAGCAAGAGAGCCCTGAACACTCACCCTTCTCCAGAAGGAGCTGAGGACACATCTAAAGCGGATGGGAAGTTGGGTCATCACAGCAAGGGACAGCATGTACCAGGTGCTCCCCTTTACTCAGTCCCATTCATTGCTAAGCAATCGATTATCCGTAGCGGCAAGGATAGAATTCATTGTGCTCAGAGAAGACTAGCTTTGCAGAAGTTACCATTTCCAGGACCAAAAAGAATTCCAGAGATATACGAGCTGGGGATCCCCCCCAGAAACAGAATTATCTTCTTGAGGGCAAGCCCCTTGTAATATATAGGCTTCCCCCACTGAGTGTTCTAGGAACCCATCTATATCAGTGTACCAGCTGGTGTTGTTGTGAGAGGCTGTGGTCAGATTCAGTGAATTTTTTTTGAAGAGTCTTTCAACACGTTTGCCCATTTCATGATGGGTGATTTATGAGCACACCTGCCCACACTGTGCTGAGTGTTCAGCAGTTTTTGACCAAAAAAAGGCATGAACCGCCATGCCCCTCCCTTCTTATTCACCCAATCTTGCCCTTAGTGACATTTTTTTGTTTGTTCCCCCAGGTGAACAAAGTCCTCAAAAGGAAACATTTTGCAGATGTGGAAGGGGTGAAACAAAAAAACAGCAGAAGCACTAAAAGGCATCCAAATCAGCGAGTTCAAAACCTGTTTTGAGCAGTGGAAAGAACATCTCGATATGCGCATTGCATCAAATGGAGAGTACTTTGAAGTTGACTTAAGCTTAAACGTGTAAGAATGAATATGCAATTTTTTATACATAAATTCCACTTTTGGGTCCCCCTCACGTATCTATGTTAGAACAGTGCTGCCTTTGGTTTCTTCACTGAACTAGAGAAGAAGGTAAAGGAAAATGTCCAGCTAAAATTAGATACTTGTACATAAGACCAAGTTTTAGATTGGCAAACATAAAAAACAATGAAGTTGTGCAAATAGGACCCAAACCATGCTCGTACTTAATCCGCTAGGAAATAATCAAATGAGAGAAGCTGTACCTGTGGAAGGAACTAAGGAGTGGATTCTGAGACAGGGGTAGCAGTCAATGTCAATAGCAGAACTTCTGCACAGACATCTCACACAGATGGCTGGGGCCAAGCACAGAAGGGACATAGACGTGGAAGGAAAAGGAGTATCAGTGTGAGGAGTGCCTTCCAACACGGATAATGAGCTCTTAGTAAAGATGAGAATGAACGCCAATTCATTTAACTTATTTTCTTCAGTTAAATGGAACAAGAATTTTAGGGAATTCTGTGTTTAACAAAAATGGAGTTCTCCTTTCCCTCAACTTTAAAAATCTTGGAGGAGTACTTTACTCTACAAACTTAGGATCAATTCCTGACACCTCCGTGTGTGAAGTTTTGCAATTCAATGGTTTTACACCTGTGAAAAGAAAC
The DNA here is from genome assembly GCF_022682495.2 of Desmodus rotundus. NCBI lineage: Eukaryota > Metazoa > Chordata > Mammalia > Chiroptera > Phyllostomidae > Desmodus > Desmodus rotundus. The sequence goes on along the minus strand of NC_071388.1, from coordinate 81,863,477 downwards.
TTCCTGTCCTGAAAAAGAACCTGTCGCAGCCGCTAAAATCCCACCTCCAATCTTTGGGAAGTCTCGTGAGCACCTGTCCTTACTACTGGCACCTGGCTGTCTTTGCCAGCAGCCCGGAGAGATTACCACGTGCGAGATGCTCGGCCTCGCGTCCAGGGCGAAGCAAAGCGTGATCAAGGTCTGCGTCCTCACCAGCCCAGCCCCCGCTGTCAGGGCATTGCCCCCCCCCACCCCCGCCCCCACCTGATCCTCAGCCCTGGCAGCCTAGAAAATTAGTTAAGCTTTTCACTCACAGCACCCCTGTAACAAACGTGTGAAGCGCCGCAAGACTTCTTCCACCAGCTGGTTTTCCTGGCATTTAATAAAAGTAAATATAGAAAACAAAACGGGAGAAGAGAAGTGACAAGCTGAAACCGGGAAGAGAAACAGGACCAGGTACAGAAAATTGGCTCCGGGATGCCAGGAAGGGGGTGGGGTCTGGTGGGCTGATACTGCCATCTAGTGCCTGCATAATACCCAGAGAAAAATGCAAAATCCATCTCCAAACAGTGATGCGTTGATACTTGTTCTAGTTCCAAGGAAAAAGAAAATACTTTTAAAACTGAGCCGGGGCCGTGATGAGGACAAACGTTTCTGCCTTATTAAGTGGCTCTCACCTGCACGGTGAACCAGGGACGGATATAGAGAGAACCTCCCCGGAGCCGCCTTGCTGCCCAGAGTGGGTTCGCGGCTTTTCTGTCTGGGACTTCAGGAGGCCTCTTCCTGGTCAACTACTGGATTCTTCTCACCCTGGGGCTGCCGGATTTAGAAAAAAAGACCTTAGTTAAGTTTGAATTTTAGACAAATAGGTAATTATTTATTTTTTTAGTATAAGTATGTTCCATGCAATACTTAGGGCATACTTATACTATGAAAAAGTGTCATCCTTTATCCGAAATTAAAATGTAACCATTTTGCGTTTTATCTGACAACCCTAGCTCACCCCTAAGTAATGACAGTCTTTAGCCAAAATTTTAGATGGCAAGTTTCTATTAGGACACACCTGCACTGTCTCTAAGAAAAATATATTACTTTTATCATCATCTTTGCTATCATAACTATTATTACAGGCACTGGTATGATAAGTGCTAGATAAAGAATAATCAATAATAAATGCAATATTGTCAGTATCAAATTAAGTCTATATTGATCTTTTGTTCTGAATTCCCATTTATTCTGTGACACATCTATGACCTAAATGCTGGTGAGAAGCAGACAAGGTTTGAAGATCTAGTCATTAAAATATACCCCAAACTAATAACTACACGGTGATTAAAAACCTATATAAATGTGTTAACATGACCTTCGTGTTGTTAGTTCAGAGCTTATGTGTAGGTGAATGAAGAATTATGAAACGTGAGTAAAAAGGGGTGCTGCCTCTGAAAGAACTTCCACTTGCCGGGAAAACAAGAGTGTATAAAATAAGAGCCTTACCAGCTTTCTGTCTCACCTTTAACACACTTGACCACTTAGATCAAATTTTGCTTTTAGGTTTTGACGTGTGATGAAAACATTCCTCCATTCCCTTTGCTGAAGGACGGGGTTTAAATGTTGCCCTGAACAAGGACAGCCTGTCAACTGCTGCAAAGATGCTGTGGGTTGAATGATCCGGTGTATGTAGGACAACCTATTCAATTGACGGATGAGGTCAGATCTTCCAGAATTTACTGCAAACATATTTTGGATGTTATAAAGTTGGGCCATTTTTCAGCTTGTGTCAGTCATCGATAATAACAGACGGGCTCCCTAAAATGAGGAACAATAATCTTATTTGGTGTTGAAACAGCCGCAAACCCAAAGAGTACTACCGAGTAAATGATCAGCACTGTTCGTTGCCCTTTGGCTGCTTGCTCTCATTCACTTCAAGCCGCCAGGAACTTCTGCTTGCTTTCTTGCTTTATTTTTTATTATTTCTTGTAGAAGCTGAGATAAAATAATGTGAGCTGCTCTGCCCCCACTTCTCATACACCCCCAACACGGTGACACAATATCAATGCCTTTTCTTTGTTCATTAACACTAGACAAATAACCAACCTTCTGCAATTTAATTTTGTTCATCCAAGTGGGATGGAATCTAACCTTCCTTATCTAAATAAAAAAGCTCAGTTTTAGTAAGCAAATATCTTTGAAATTCCAGGAGTAGACCACATTCATTAGAATTTAAAATCTTCCAATTATTAAAGGGTGGCTTGGCCCCAGATTGATCACACTGGGAAGTGTCACACCTTAAAAACTGGGAAGGTAATACATTATGCATGTAATGATATTTTACCGCAGGTTTACATTGCTTAAAATAATAGATGTAGTCCTTCAAAGGGTATTGATTTAGTTCACTTTTTATATTGATTTATAATATAAATTAGGAAGTACATTATCTTTACTTTTATTTCTTTTTCACTTTCCAGTGATTGCCAACACATACCCTATACTTAGCACCTTTACCCCTGGTCGATTAGCTAGTAAAAATATGCAAAGAATTCATACAGTATAAGAGAAAAACCTTTTTGTATTAATCCTTTCTTTTATAAGAATTATTCCCTTTAAACATCAATTTGTGTATCTGGGATTTTTTTTTTTCTCAAACACCAATATATTTCATCAGCTAAATTATTTTTTAGGTCATAGAAACTACATTAGTCTTACCTAGCCAACAGAATTATAAGTAGAAAAGTCTATAAAATAAAAAATATAAGATTCACCCTATAATCGATAGGATTTTTGTCAAATGAGATACCAAGGACTGTAGGAAGTAACATATTGTGGGAAGATGGTTTTTATGGGTCCCCTATGTGTATATGCATGTCTCGTGAACAGAGTTACTAATAACTTTTATTCCACATTGTCTTTTCAAAAATGCCTTGTCAAGGAATTCTTTTCATGAGTTTCAAACAGCCTTGGGAGATAGAAATAGCGTCACCCTCCTGGGAAGGGAGCAGATTTGTTTGCTGCCCAGTATGATAAAGACAATAAAGCATGGTGAGCTCGCCCTCTGGGCAAGGTCGGCCGGGTTTGCCTGCAACCCCTTTAAAGACCGGCATTCTCAGCTGTGGCACAAGCCCACTGCATGCGCAGACCCTACCTGGGCCCATCATCTGGGGACTCCCGAGGGATCTGGGTGTGGGTCAGGGAACCAGTGCAAACAGGAAGCTCACTCTCTGTTTTGCCGTAAATAAGTCTTCTGTCTCTCACCCAGGAATCTCATGTCTTCTTTTCTAGCATTCATGAATCTATGGCAGCCTAACTTGTTAGCTCCTAAGTAGGATCATATCTCAGACCCTCAGAGTTCTAGACATGAAGACATTAATGTGAACTTTTTAAAAATTATCTGTAGGTCTTTATAATTCTGAATTATTACACTGGAGAATTGCCTGAAAACTGACAGAGTATATGCCTCTGTGTGCATTCGGGTCTAGGTGTACTGAGGGTAGGGGAAAGTAGCTGAGTCATCCTCTCCCCATGGTAATCCAGCGAATGGGAACAACACTGGACATGGCTCTGCAGCCAGCGCCTTGGCGCACCAGCCCCACCATTTCTGCCGCGTCCATACAGCCCCGGCGAGGAAATGCGGTGCAGAGGTTGGGAGTGCAGACCGGGTGTCAGGTTATGCCGTCTAGCTGGCCACTCACTGGCGGTATGACCTCCAACAAGTCACCTACGCTTTCTTCATGGTTAGTAATATACACCTCAGGAGGTTGTTGATAAAACCTGGTAGTCAGGCTTTTACGGTTTTTACCCTCATAAGTCAAGCAAATCAAATGATTAAGTTTTGTTTGATTTAACCAAGTCACAAAGATTTGCGGAACACTACTTATTGAATAAATCTGACTTAATGCCTTAATTTTATGAAATTCAATGGCTTTTTACTATTTCTCTGTTTAATATCTTTTTCATTAGTTAACACCCACCTTCACTAATATATCAATGTCTCCTCAAATACCTCCATAATTAACATAGCAAAATCAACATTGAGATTTCCTCATAATCATTAGCAAGTCTCTTTTTATTTCATTTCTTACATAATCTTTATGTTTCTTACTATCTATGGTATAAATATTGTATGTACACATAGTTTTTCAGATGAAGATTTGTTGACATTTACTACATATTGCCTTTTCTGCCCAAAATCGGAAAGCCATATGGCTAAGACACTCCCAAATTTACCAAAAGTCTTCTAAAAGCAATAATTATAATGAGGGAGGGAATAGAGTTTCATCGTGCTATAGAGTTTGAGACTCGCAAAATCAAACTCATTTTTCCTCTGGGAATTTTAGTGTTAAAAGTAATTTTCATAGTTAAAAGTTATTTTCATTACATTATAAATTTATTGATTAAAGATGGAAACAAGTGACTAACCAATTATTTGTTGCCTTTCAATACACATTATGTGAAAATCTCATAAAATTTAGCATATAATCTTATAATATCCAAATAAATCTTAATGTAATTTATAATTACCTTCAGTAAAGAAAAAATATATCATAGCAATTTAGTAGCCATAACTCATAAACTCAGAAGAGTAGCTGAGTGCATTTATGTTGCGCATGTAATCCTTTTTTCTTTAAGGTAACTACTACTTTCCCAATATCCTTAAATGTTCTTTTTGCCATATACAGGGGACACTGCAGTATTTAAGCAGGTGCTAATTATTTTCTTCATAAACATGATTAAATGCGGATCTGAGTCAGTGACACTCTCTCTACACCCTAAGAAAAACCCAATACGTTTTGATAAATGTTAAGAAGTCATCAGGAAGGAATTTTATTGGAACATCTTAGCCTGTTAATCAAGAAAACTGAATATATTTTATATACTGATATTCTCTTACCCTGTTTTTCTTCTTTCTACCTCACATGTCAGACCCACCAATTTCCTGAAGAACTTACACATGACAAGTGGTGAATGAATTGCTGTATGTCTGCCTAGCTGTGTCAGGAACACAGCAGCCTAAGTAGCCATTCCAGGAACTTGGAGTGAAGAAAAGTAGGCAGACCTCCAGATACGTTCCTACAGAGTCTTAAGGGCTATCTGTCCCGACTACATGCCACCCTCATTCCATGGGCTCAGCAGGCTGAAACAGAGATGAAGACACTCTATTGTCCTCTACACTCCTTCAGCTGAAGAATCAGCAGAAGCTTTAGGTTTGGAGTTTTGCTTGTTGTTTTCCCCAAGCACATAAACAGGTCACTGACGAAGGTGATGCACAGTGCAGACCACTTTACCACCAAGGGTTCAGGAAAGTGCTTTTCTCTGGGGCGGGGGGAGTGGTGGGGGAGTAAAGGGAGACAACTGTGCTTGGACAGCAATAAAAGAGAGAGAGAGAGAGAGAGAGAGAGCCCCGCACAGCTAACAATGGGTGGGGGGAAAGAACATCACTCATGTTCATGCTCACTTTTGCTCACATTTTCTTTGTTTTTGTTCTTAGGTTTTAATGTCAAATAGATATTGAAGACATAAAAAAGTCCATTAAAAACAACAACGGTGAGGGCAGTGTGATGAGAGTGGTGCACGGACAAGTGTGGACTCCGAGCCTTGAGTCAGTGATTCCGGGGGTCAGTTTGGAAACACGTGGGTCCCGAGCACAGGGCCACTCTGAGCACTCTCTCCGTGTGTTCTGGCCAAGGGCGTACTAGTGCGCGCTGCCTTCCTGCAGCCACCAGTGCAGCCCAGAGAAAAGCAAATCAGCCATTACTGCAAACATGTTATTGACAAATGAAGTATTTTAAAGGCTTGCTCTTAAAATGTCCCTTCAGAGCTGAATCTTGAAAAGCTCTACCCTTCTCAGTTCCCGGGGAGGGAGACTGAGGCATGGGGAGGTTAAGTGCGTTGCCCAAGGTCACCCAGGAAGTCAGTGGGTTAACCAGAAACAGCACCCAGGACTCCTGCTCCTACACCGCAGCAACAACCACCGGACGGTGTTTCCTGAGGGCAGAGAAGCATTAGACCACAGCGTCTGCCAGCAACATCAAAGAGCATTTTGCCAGTGTAATTCACCTCTTTCGGAATTAAGTAACAACACCATTTTACCTTAATCTATCACCTTTTGTCCCAGAGGAGCCTCAAGTGCCAAGAGCTTTAGTTATGAGTTTTAGTAGCTTACATATAAATCACTTCACACACCATTAAAATGCAGCTGTCCTTGGAGCCCGCGCTGCAGCTGTTAAACATAAGTATCCCAACGTGGAACATTTATTGAGCACCAACGATGTGCTAAATGTTAGAGAGGATGCAAAATTTGAATTTAGGGAGTTCATAGAAACTAAGAAATAGAGGGAAAATACTTAAAATGTTGATGACATATAAATAGAAATCAGGCTACTGCCGGAACACACTTTAGTTTCTAGTGAGTATAATCATCAAGGGGTGTGAAAATCGCCTTTGGTTGTAAAAAGGGCTCTGAAAACGTGAAAGCAATAGTTCAGACCACAGTTAATGCTGTTTCGGACTCATTCCAAGGTATTCCACTAATCTTTACCTGCTTCTTCACTTTCCTTTCTTATTCTTCCTTGTATTCCCAGGCACTTGTAATGACAAATTTTAAATAGCCAAGTCCAATAAGTTTTAATGAAGCCTGGCCTGATTTTTTGATGGAGCTCCATTATGTAACTAGACATTTCTTCCAGGGGTTGGTGGGGCAGGAGGGGTGGATCCAGAAGAGAAACAAAGGACACTTGAGAACACAGTAAATAATGACCTGATTAATGGAAAAATAATAATTGTATGATAAGTGACTGAAATAGAATTATAAGTTTTTTGACAACAGCTCCCACACCATACACTTTAAAATATCATGTGCCATAAGCTTCATGCACTTACTAAATGTGTGATAGAAATTATGACTGGAACTCATCAGGATTATTTGCCTTTTTCCACAACCACGTAAAAAGTTAGGGGAAATAAAGGAGAGTTCAAGGGAGCAGAAAATTCCACATGAAGAAGTGAGTTTCTACTACAGCTGCCTGTGGCTGAGAACATACTTGGGTTGCTCAGATGTTACTTTGTGGCACTTTGTGCCAAATGATTGCTCTGAAACAATGAACAAGCTGATTTGAGCTTCAGAGAGGAAAAGACACAAAAACACAATAAAGGAATCTACTTGATGTGCTGCAGACATGACCCCACAAAATGGGTCACTTTGTCTAAAACACAAGCCTTGGGAATAAGAGGAGAAGCACTTTCTTCCACCACCGTACTTTGTGATATCAAAACAGAACAAAAGCAAAACAAAAAGTCTGCTTTGCCTTGTTGGCTATTAATTCTTGGGTTCTAGATGGCTGACATTTCAGGAAGTTTTATATAAACAGCTAGTAAAATCCCCCTGGAGGAGGGTAATGTGAAAGAGAAAGAGTCTAGGTATAAGAAATATTTTCATTGTTTTCAGGGATCTGCTGCATCATGACTTAATATAAGGTCTACTCTGGATTAATAAAAGGGTTTAAGTAATTTGGAAATATTTTTAATTACAATTTGTTTTTCAGATCCTAGCCTTTCGATACATGCATAGGGATATGTGTGTGTGTGTGTGTGTGTGTGTATACACACACACATAAGTATATATATACTGGAGAAAACCTAAGCAAAAGTGGAAAGGTCTCAGGAATGTAGATTGGCCAGGTGCTCAGCATGGTGCCGCCTCCTGGTGCACCTGCCACAAAGGCTGAAGGGAGTCTTAGTCTGCAGTCGATGATCTATGTACTTCACATTGTCTCCCAAGTCTCTGGCTTGTGCCAGACATGGAGGAATCCAGTGATGAATAACACATTGTTCTTGTGGCAAGGGGCTTAGCATTTAGTGGGAAAAAACAGGTGTAAAATAATAATATTGAATGAATGAATGAATGAATGAATGAATGAAATCGCCATTAATATGATATATGCCAAAATAAAGTTGTATATATAAAGTGATACTTAAAAGCAGAGGAAGAGGAAAGAAGAGATATAAAGGAAGATATCTATTTAAATTCTAAAGAATAAATAGAATTCCACCAGGAAAAAGAGGCTCAGGTGTGGAAGGGGCAGATTTTAGAAGCTGAGTATCCAAAAACAAGGGTGAAAATTCTCCCGTTCTGCTTGATGTAAGTCAGACTCCACCTGGTTAAATGAATTATGCAGAGACCTCTGCCATGACAGGATTTGGAGGCTTCTCTTTATGAAACAATCAGAGTCTTTGGAAATGCTGATTTTTCAAAGAGGAGAACAAAAGCATCTGAGTAATCTTCAGATAAAGATTCTCACGTGAAAAAGAGAAGAACAGCTTATCCTGTTTAGCTTCAAAGAACAGAATAAGGAAGAATGTTGGGGAGACATTAGAGCAAGGCAGACTTTGGGTTGATTCATGGATGGACTATACCTAGAACTGCTCTGGAATACACTGAGTTGTCACCGTGACTGGACGTGTTGAGGCTGAATGAACGATTGACAGGGATCTTGCAGAGGAAATTCAACCACCATGTGGGTGAACTAACTCACATCCATGATACTTGTCTCTCCTGGAAGGCTGTGAAAAGTACTGTGAAACCAGCCTGCACAGTGGTGAGCCTGGCTTGCTTTACAAATACACTGTTGTCTTAGTCAGCTAAGGCTGCTTTAGCCAATTATCATAGACTGGGTGTCTTAAAAATAAATAATAATAAATAAGTCATTTCTCACAGTTTTGGGAGCTGGAAGACTAAGATCAAGGTGCAGGCATGGCTGGGTTCTGGAGCGAATTCCCTTCTGGGTTGCTGACTGCTGACTTTTGTTGGACCCCCTCGCGTGCAGAAGAGCAGAGAGAGGGAGAAACCACTCTCCTGACTCTTCCAAGGCAAGAATCCCACTCAGAAGGGTTCCACCCTCACGACCTCATCTAATCCTATTACCTCTCAAAGGTCCCACTTCCTAATAGTGGAGAATAGATTTTCAACATGTAAATTTGGGGCTACACATGCAGTCCATTGTAATTGTGTATGTTACGTTAGGTTTCTGATTTCCTGGTGAGGCCCAGGAGCTGAGGGCAATGTATCATACATGCAAAGTTTCTCCACAGGATATTCTAAGGGGCAAACAAAAGCACACTTACAAACCTCAGGCTACCTCTGCCCTATGGAAGGAAAGATAAGAAATTCCAGACCCAGAAAGGAAAGGATAATGAAAGGGAATGAATAGAAATAGAGTACTGTGGCATTTGCTTCCCTTTGTACAAAGGAAGGGGGGAGAATATTTCTCCTAATTCCAAGCTGAGTGAGAGGAGACAGCAAGTCGCCCTCTGAAAAAGAAACTGAGGGTGGGAATCACAAGGAAATCACAAGGAAAGGGTATTGACCTCCAGACTTACTATATTTTGGATGCCAAAGTTTGGATGCCACCTGCTATATAGACTGAATGTCCACCCCCAAAATTCATATGCTTCAATCCTAACCCTCATTATGATGATATCAGGAGGTGGGGCCTCTGGGAGGTGTTTAGGTCACCAGAGTGGAGCCCTCATAAATGGGATTGGTGTCCTTATAAAAGAGACCCCAGGGAGGTCTTTGGTCAGGCCTGACCTGGAGAGACGCAGAACTTTCAACTACATGGAAGATGGAATTTCACGGTTCTTTCAGATTAAAGTAACTACTTAAATCTGAGAAAGGATAGTGTCCTCCTACCAGAATAGTTACATCATCTGCCAAAGATATCCTCAACATGCGATGAATGGAGATGTAATATAATTTGTAAAAGGAAACAGGGGAAGGAAGAAAAAAACACTTTCTGAATGCATTCCTTAAGTCCAAGACATTTTTTAAAACTAGCAAAATAAACATATCGCATCATACCCTCTCTAGGCATTTCATTAATTCAAAACATCCCTTATTAATTTATTCAGAATATTTCTATAACCTTCAGTATTGTCTACCATATTTTATAGCAAACTTTTAGTAAACTCTAAATTAGAGTTTATAGTATATTAAAAGAAATGCATTAATGTTTGCATGTAAAGCTTCTTTATAAATGAAGATACTATGTAGCAATTGGGGGAACCAGGTTTAGGGGAGAGGAATGAGAGAGAACAAATAAAGCACGGTGATTACGTTTTTGCTCTGATCTAACTTCACTCTTCTTTGCAATGAAAATCAGCAGGATGAACTTCCACTCTTGGAAACGTTGACTGGTGGTATTGGTTATTGTGTGCACACTCCCTGCTTACAGGGTGAAGGTTGTCTAATCACAGGAGGAGCTAGTACGGTTTTATGCTATAACCCTGTATTACAATGGAATGACTTGGTAATATAAAGCCCATCCAGGAGTGTGTGCGAGAAGGTTTTTATTGAGTATCACAAAATCCACACTGTGCATATAATTTAGAATCTGTCAAAGCAGATGAGGACATATTAGGCTCACTGTTATGCGGAACAGTTTCAATCAGCATCCCCAGTCCAGCCCATTATTAGTGGCCTCCCATGGCACTGTGCTGAGAATGCTTCCATAATCACATCCGGGTGCAGCAGGCATACCCTGAGTAATTAGCAACATGTGCCGTGAACATGGAGAAGGGAGAAGTAGCAAGTGGGCTACTTATTTGTTATCTCTGAATTAAAGTCTACTTTCCTTTCACTCTAGCCACTGATATTGAGGTAAAGTAGGCTGTCACCCTGGCTGGGTGTCTAAGTTCATTGTGGCATTGTCCCATATAACAAAAGTTTGTAGGTTCGATTCCCGATCAGAGCATACACCTAGCTTGCTGGTTCAGTCCACCATTAGGGCACCTGGGGGAGGCAACCAATTCATGTTTCTCTCTCACATCTCTTTCTTCTGAAATTAGTGAATATATCCTCAGGTGAGGATTTAAAAAAAGAGCAAGCTGTCAATTTGTCAACTCATTTGGAAATGGAGAGAAAACTATGGTTTGACCACAGACAAGTAGCATCAAGTCATTCCACAATATCCACCACAGCGCGCCACTTTAGATCTTAGCTGTTTGTCTGACTGTTAACCCAATATCAGCAGCACGTCTCTAGAAGGAGACGCGAGGCATAGGATGGGGAAAATCAGCAATTGAAGACGCAGGCATTGCAAGTTTGTGGGCGCACAGGGGGCACAGACAAATGCTCAAGGAGCCACCACTCACCCCAGCTCTCTTGGGAGTTAAACACACACACACATTTATCAACTCTTATTATTCACAGTAGTTTTGTGTGATAAAGTCACTATGAACACTGAGTTAATAAATACTAAAGAGTTGCTCCTAGGGGAAATACAAGGTTGGGTTCTTGAGAGCCTCTGGTCACATTTCCTCAACTGATCAATACACAAATTTATGTTATGGGTGTGTTTCTGTTTAAAGACATCTCATTTAATATATATTGTGATTCATTAACATCGAGCTCACGCCCAGCAGCACCATAACGCGTACCAAAATGAAGCTTTTCTAACATATTTTCTTCGTAAGCCACATCACAGTCTCTTGCACCTAGAAACACTAGGCAGCACTTTTTCACTATGCTTGGGGCACTGAAAACAATGAAGCCACCAACAAAAAGTAACGGGCCGTAACTAGACCGTGAACAGGATACTTGTTTATGTACGAGAGCAGAGCATACACATTGGGGAACTCAGATATTTGGGGGACTTTCTGCATGTCCGCAAATGATTACGAAGGCATTACGAGTATTGATTTTGAAGTCACAAGTAAACTTTAGCAAATAAATGAATTTGAAAATACAAAATCTACAAATAATGAAAATAAGCTGTGTGTGTGTGTGTATCTGTAAATGCTAGAATACTAGGACTTTTCAATTAGAAATGAAGTTGCAACATTTAATTGACTTCGTGAGTTTACACTTCATTAAAGAATTAGGACTAGCACAATAAAATATTTGCACAAATATAAGCTGAATATAGAAGGAGACTATACTTGGTCACTGAAACGCTACTTAAATATTGGAAGATGAGTCTCTGGACGCCTCAAAGCAGACATACTTTTTAAAAAGTGGGAATTTTTCTGAGTTTTTGAGTCTTGCACAGAATTTGTGTAAAGGGTGTAGTAGATAAGATCTTTGTGAAGGTCTGGAGTGAACAAGGGGCTGGAGGCAAGAGTGATGATGCCTTGGGGGTCCCCTACAGTGCTTCGTGATCCACAGACTCAGCAAAGAACAGAGCAAACAGGACCCCACACAGCAGCAGCCCTGAGGCTGTCACTGTGTAGTCAGAAATAGCCACCAGACTGACCTTCATGTACTGATTTTAGGCTCAGGCTCCTACAGAATAATGGCTAGGCCTTTTTTGTGTGTGTGTGTATTAAACTAAGCATGGGGCACTCTGTACAGAGGGCACTTGATAAATTTAATTCTTGGTTATGCCTTTCTCTCCTGCCTCATACAAAGGAAGTGAATGATTATAGTTTTTTTTCCCCTTTCCCCGCAGTCTCACAGTGTGGGAGCAGAGCGTTCCTTCTCATTGCCATTCCCTCTCCCCAGGATAAAGGAGAGGAAAGGACTGGAGCCATAACAAATATCAGCCCAGGTACATTACTGAGCAGTCCCAAGGGAGTGGAGACTAAATAAATCTTCTGTGTGGCTTTTAGAGACTAAATAAATTTTCTGTGTGATATAGTCAGGGGCAACGTCCATGAGAACTTTATTTCTGAGCGCTTTCTGAGAACGGCCCCGTAATTAAGCTCTGTGCCATTGTTCAAAATGAGGGGCTTCAACACTCAGCAACTAACATCACACTAGAGCATCACTGTCTTCTCTGCAAAGTGTTTAAATACCCTTTATTGAATGTACAACTTTATTTTTATTTTTTATAAAAGTAATTACTGATTTTATTAAGATAATACCTATATGATAGTTATAAAATCACATTGTACTAAAAAGCTTACAACCGAAAAAGCAGTGCTCACCCTTCTTCACTCTTCAGTCCTGCTCCTGGGAGGCAACCAGTTCCAGTCCTTGTTGTAAATGTACTGTTTTAAAGCATATAAATGTTGTATATATGTTGCTGTTGCTACAAAAGTTTACAAAAAGAGGGTAAGCAGATGGCTGTTGCTGGGGCAAAGCGGCAGATTCAGGCAATCCTGTTGGGCATAGGTCAGCAGCATTTTTTTGTGTGTAAGTTCAAATAAATACTTTAGGCCTTGCCTGAGAGCAGTCTCTTTCACAGTTACTCAGCTCTGCCTTGAGAAAGCAGTCACAGGTAATATGTAACTGAGTGAGCATGACTATGTTCCAGTAAACTTTATTTATAGGCATGAGTATTTGAGTCTTAAATACTTCTGACATTATAAAATATTGTTTTTCTTTTTATTTATTTCAACTGGTCAAACACGTAGCCACCATTGTTAACTTGCAGGACATACAAAATTGATTTGACACGAGGGTTGTACTTTCCTGACCTCTCTTTTACGGTAAAAGAGGGTAAACACATTTCAGAGGCTCTGAGAGAGAACCCTGGGGCAGGCTAGTGGTGTAACCGTGAATGCAGGTGAGGACAGGTTCTCGGTCTCAAAAAGGCTTAAGTACTGCCCCAGGGTATTCACAGGCTTCAGCGGCTTTGGCAGCCTATGAAGATATCCCAAAGCAACACCAAAGTGATTGCTCTAACAAACAACTAATGCTGCCTTTCAAACCAGTCCTACTCAGGCTTCATTCCGGCCTGCCAGTCCAACCTCCTTTTCAATTAAATTATTTTCTTTGGCCTTTGACAGGCTTCCCTCTTTGAAATTGTCTTTCAGAAAGTGTACTCCCCTACGGGAAGATGGTTATGGATTCTTGGCCATCTGATCATCATTAGAGAAGAGCTCTAAACAGTAGAGATAGATTTCCATGATAAGAGTTCTAACAACAAAGATAATTCAACCTGAAAAAAAAGGGTGACTTTTGAGTGTGGCTTTGCATATAATAAAAAATGAGATTTCGTTTTACAAAGATCAACTCTGTGAAACACTCTATTTAACCCCAAGTGCTATATGCCGTCTTTGTCTTCAAGATATGCGAAGGAGCTGTGTTTGGCTGTTCATATAAGAGCAGTCTCCCTATCATCATTGGAGTAACTAATGAGTTTTAAGGCCCCAGTGTGCACCAGGAATTTCACATACAGCGTTTGATTTCTACTTGGCAAGACACTTGACCCTGATCACCGTTACTATGGCTGCTCTGAAGATGACTAAAATGAGATTCCTAAGTGCTGAGTGACTTAGTCAAGCTAGCACGTGACAGAAACCCACGTCTGCCTGGCCCCATTACAATACGCTGGCTTCCTGTAGGTTTATAATATGAAAACATTAGTAAGTTACACCACTTTCTGAGGGTTTGGGGACTTAAGGTTTCTAGAATTCAACTAAGAACCAGAAGGCAAGTTTGAAAGGCCTCTAAACAGCCCCAATGAATGTCAATATCCAGGAATTCAATATTTTGAATTTTCACTTGGAGACCACCTACTTTTACGAGAAACATCACTTTAATCAGTTTGGTTATCAGGTTTTCTGATTCCAAACGGCACCTTACAAAAGAATTGAGGACAATCTGGGAGAATAGCTTATTTGATAGCTTAACAACTGGAAAAAGGAACAGAAAATAATTACAACATAGGGATGCAAAACATATAGCCATGCGGGACCATTTAGTGTGGTAGCTATACTCTCTTTTATATTGTGGTACAGTAGTTAATTTTCAAAATTAAAATGAATCATCAAGAAATGCTTAAATTTTCCTCATCATGTTCTGCTTATAAAAGCAAGAAAGTTTGTGAAACATTTTAGGATGTTTTAAAATCAAAACTAGTTTAAAATGTTAAAGAAAGTTTGAGAACTCAAAAGGATACATATCAGTTATAGACGAATCTTATTCTACCACCTACCAATGCCAGATATTCTTTGCATATGGACAAGTCCAAGCCAGGAGACCTTAGTAACTCGCTCAACAAGTGTCCAGGGCACCTATAGAGCTGTTTGTAAGAGCTGAGCCAAACGACTCCTCACCAAAGGAGTAATCCTTAGAGGCACCAAAGGAAGATATAAAATCAGGAACCAGGAAACAGTTAAAATTCAATTTCCAGGAAAGTCATCAATCCTTCCTCAAAGTTGAAGAGTTGAGGCAAGAGAAAGATAAACCAGACAATGGGGGGGGGCAGTCCAAAACACAACAGTGGTTAATAAAAATTAGATTTTGCAGATGAAAAACCATTTTTGCCTTAGAGGAAAGCCAGAATGATGCCTCATCCTGGTCCTGGACTTCACAGGCCCTCTGCTCTGCTCTAGCCAGTCTGCTACAGGCAGCCCCGGCAGCACTTCCCGTCTACGCCCGCTCTTTCTTTTGCAGATTCCTACTCTAAATCCTTCCTTCCCTTCCCTTATCTCAAATTTACCATATCCTTCATACTTAACACATATTACCTGGTACTGTAGTTTTTAAATTATTTTCATTCAAATGCATGGATTTTCTTCTTTAAACATTGTTAGCCACTTGGGGAAAGAACTCTTCCTTATAAAGTGTGTGCTCTCCTAAGAATCGGCATGTGGGGCTCTACATAAAGATATTCCCTAAGTGCAATAATGTAGATTAAAATGGTACAGTAAGAAGTCCATGTTTACAGAGGATGGCACTATGGGAAAGAAGCACAAATCTGAGTACTAAGGAAGCATTAAATTTGACCCCATCACACTGTTTTGTTTTTTAACCAAACCATAGTGAGATCAATGCTCATAAATTATTTGGAAATCCTTGGGTAAATGAGAGTTTATGAATGCAGAATACAAAGAAATATTTTCAATTGGAAAGAAAAGAATCATGAAGTAAGAATTTATTAATAGTCTGAATAATATAAAGAACTATATTTTTATTTTTAAAGTAAAATAACTGAAAGTTTACAAAGTATTTTTTATTAGGGACTATAGTAAAATGATTTGTTTATATGGAAACAACTATTAGTGAGTTCCAGCTTGAAGTCAAGATTTATTCTTTAAGCCCTGGCTGGTGTGGATCAGTGGTTGAGTACTGGCCTGCAAATCAAAGGGTCATGGGTTCGATTCCCAGTCAGGGCACATGCCTGGGTTGCAGGCCAGATCCCCAGTAGGGGGCATATAAGAGGCAACCACACATTGATGTTTCTCTCCCTCTCTCCTTTCACCTCTCTAAAAAATAAAATAAATAAAATATTATTTTAAAAAGATTTCTTCTTTAGTCATTTGAGATATTTCAGTAGTCTTCAGCCAAAAATAGTAATTTAAAAACTGTAGATTTCTCTATGTATAAAGAAAGAATTTGCTGAACAAGATGAAGCATAGTTCAATCTCTTTCTAAGTTAATTAAAATCCCTCAATCTTAAGTAATGATTTATTTTTCTGATGTAAACGTGTCTAAGAAATAAAAGAAATAGTTCTATTTAGAGAATCTGGTTACATATGTATTTTTAGTTGTGGCCTGCAACTAACCAGTTTTATAATTCACTGCATATCTCTATGCTCATCTAAAAATGAGATTCTTAAATATATGATTTCCATGTTCCTTTTCATCGGAAATAAGAAAAGTATTTTTGAAATGGAAATCTGTCTCTGAGATGAAAAGCCTTAGCGATTGTTGAACTACACCAAAGGGCAATTTGACATTTCCCCAGTAGTTTTTGGACTAAGTCAAACCTTTTGAACTTTTAAAGGTGATAGAAAGAAAATGACTCCGGCTAACAGTTTCAAAATCTGCCTGGATGCTGGCATGCTTGACAGAATTATTTTAACCCTAACCCTGTCAGAACTTTCTTTTCAACAAAGTATTTCTTTACAATCACACCTGTCCTTATAAACTCTTTGTAAGCCGTCTACATATCAAAAATATGTTTTGACCTTGACTTCAATTTGGGAAACATTCCATGCTGTGATCCACTTTAAGGAGAGCCTGTGATAAAGGAAGCTGTTGCATAATTTCTGGCTAGTGCTTCATAAATTACTTACACAACCCCTTTTCTAGGAATGAAAAAAACAATGTCTATTAAAGTTTCTCAGAGATTACAGTAGCAATCCACTTTTGGCTATGTATTTTCTTCCTGTTTATGTAGGTCTTTTTAATGCCCCCTTTGCTATGAATGTTCCTCCAGTCCTAGGACCCATGAAAACTATTAAATAAGAGGATAAGAGTTCATTAAAATGAGATTAATCCCATGCAAATATTACTGAGGATAAAGGTAATAGAGCATCTTTTGGGTTGGCCCTTCCTCATGGAAAAGATGTGAGTGAGCATCAACAGATGGCATGATTATCAAATAATTAAGAGAATTACAACCTATGGCCATCCTGACGCTGATCACAGACACGGTTCATGCTTTTCTGTGTGTATTGCTCATTTTGGTTGTCCTTAGTATCAGGGATAATGTATTGTTAGAATGACTTTTGAGCCATATTGACCAAAATTATGGTTACCAAAGTATCTAAATGAACTCTCATTAATAGTTGTTATTATTATGTAGAGAGGCAGAAACTATAGAATTTGCCCATGGATCCCCTGCATCTCCGGAAGTATATCTGAAAAGTTTCACAAAGAAGGAGCTTAACAGAGTTGTGAACCTTCTGGCACATCTCTATCCCTAGGGTAGGCAATGAAAATTGCATCAAGAACATCATTTAGTCACAGATGACAGAATAATGACATCTCAGCCTATAGATTTCTTCTGCATCACTAACTTTAACTGAAGAATTGTCTTTTGCCAAAAGTGTGGTAGATAATACAGCTATAATGTACTTTATCTCTAACTCTATCATAGCTGTTTAGCAATTTGCTCCATATTTTCATTTTTCTCTTTAAATAGAAAAACTAGATGTTAATGTTAAAAAACAAAATTCAACTAAGTAAATTTTAAAGATTTTATTAGCTTTATTTAATGACTCATGAATTGGACAACAACCAATCTAGCAGACAGAAAGGAGCTCTGAGTTGCTGTACAACATGAAAGACTTTTATAGGTAGAAGGGAGCAGAAACTAGGAAATTATACTAGGCAAAAATGCAAATTGGTCATTACAAGGTTACTTGCCTTTAGGTGATGTTAGGCAGGTGACCTGACTAGTGTTGATGAGGTGATTCATGAGTGACTGGTTTAAGATTCCATTTATGAGAGGGCCAAAACTGTATTTAAGTCTTAGTTTTTAAATCTACAAATAAAAAGAATGGTCCAATAGGAGAGAAGAAACGGCTATATGAATATTTGAAACAACATGTACAAAACTCTTTAATAGAGACATGTACAGTTCACACTGGTAGCACAGAGGAGGAAAAGACTAACTTTCTTTATATTGGGGGAGGGTATCAGAATTACAGGGTATATTTGAGACAGTTCTTTGAGATGAGTAGAAATTTCCCAAACAGACAACTGAGTAGCTTGATAGGATCAAAAACAGGAAGGCATGAATCACTAAGTTGAAGAGCTCCAAGGGAAAATTAGAGGGCCTATTGTTCCAGGAATTTGGGGATTTATGCCCTTAGCAATGGGAAGCCACAAATGCTTTCTTAAACCAATAAAATAGTATGATCATGTTCACTTTTTGATGAGATCACTCCAGTTGAAATATATAAAATGGACTAAGTCACATCAATTAAAGATAAAATTACTGGTTTGCAGTCTTGTTATGACAGAAGCCCAAACTAATGAAGTGGAAGAGGGTGAAAGGAAGGGACTAGTTTGAAAGGCCATCAGGGGGAAAAATGGACACATAACAATGACATTAAATGGGATGGATTCATTTGTGTCTTCTACCCATTACCTAGACACATTACTCATCCCTAAGGATGCAACTAGCTTGAACCGACAGAGAAGTCATGGCTTAACAGGAGAGACAGAACATTAAACAAACCTTTACAGTGGGGTGGAAGGGCTATGATGCGGCAATAGGAGTTCCTATGACAGCAGAGCACAGCTTCTCAAAACCTGTACTGGAGACTAAGAAATGTTTTCCAGGAGAAATAAAATCTAAGACCAAAAAAGAGAAGGGGTGAGAAATGGTGGAGGGGAGATTTGCAAGGAGAAGAGCATTTGAAGGTCCTTGAAGTGAGAAGTGGTATAATAAGAGAAACCTAAAAATCATGTGTGGAGAGATGAGAAGAGGCAACAGAGGTAAGCAGAGGCCAAAACACTGAAGATCCTGAGGCAATATGAAGGAGTTCTACACTCATCTGAAGGGTCTTGTTGAGCCACTTTAATCACAGGAATAACACGTGTATTTGCATTTTAAGAGAATCACCCTGGATGAGATATATAGAGGTCATAGCTAGCAGAGGCCAGCCCTGGTTTGTTCTTTGTCACAGTATTCATCACACTTTACTCAGCATATGTGTTTACAGGTTTTTCCTTCTACTAAACTACATAAATCATTAAGGCAGAGAAAACATCTTTCTTGTGCATTACTATATTCCTACACAGGTACTCACTATTTGTTTAATTGTTGGGAACCGCCCTGCCTGGTTTCAGAAGATGTAAACCCCCATGGCTAAGGCTGAGTCAGAGACCTTGGGACCATAAGCCACTAAAGAGACAAAGCTTATCCTCCCTGGCAGGAGTTCTGCCTCTGCCTCCTTTACTTCACTCTGCCTTTACTTCACTCTGCTTGGCCCTGAGCCTGACCAGTTAGCCAATGATGGATAAGATTCCTCAAGGGAGGGATGACCTAAGACAGGCATGGTCCTGAAAAGGCCCACAGGGAAGTACTTGGGGGGCTATAGAAAATGGGGGTGATGGACCCTCACCCCTTGGCTTTGACATAGCCTGAGTCCTCATTCTGTCTGCAAGAAGTCTCCTAATCTCTTGGCTGCCTTACTTCCCCTGCCTGACTTAAGCCTGAAACAATGACAGAGGTGGGTGTGGCCCTGTGCTGGAAAGGGCAGGTTCCCCGGGGTGATCAGGCCTAAGAAAGAATGCATAAAACCCTGTGAAACCTGCTTTGCTAATACCCTCAATTTAAATGATAAGGGTCCAAGCCTGAAATGAGTTTGTTTCCCAAAGTCTTATAGCCCTTTAGCTAACTGACCCTGACTCAGAATAAGCCCTCAGAGTTCTTTGAATGTTATCTATTGTTTGATCCTTACTGCCTAACAATGATTGATGAGCTATACCTGTATTCCCATGCAAATTGAACCCAATAAAAGCCCTGGGGAAAAGGCTCTTGGCCCTTCTCCTTTGAGAGATCTGCCACATTTCCTCCCCAAGCAGATCATGTCTTGGTAGACTTATTCTCATCCATGGTGGCCGGGGGGGGGGGGGGGGGGGGGGTCCCTGAGGGCAGAGCCCTCCCACATTTAATGAAATAATAAACAGATGAATAAATAAATGGATGAAGAACAATTAGGATACCAGTCCATTCCACAACGGTAATATGGGGGTCCTTGGAAAGACTAATGTAGTGGCCATAAATATAATTGGACAGACTCAAGAGATATTTAGAAGTAAAATTGACAGGTCACTGAAAATGATGGGAGTAAAGTCATGAGCAGACAAAAATTTCTAGTTTCCTGCCTTACAAAACTAAGATGATAGTGATGCCTTTGTCAACTGTCTCCACTTAGCTATCTAACTTATTTCCTATAATGCTCCAGCTCTCAGCCTCATGCTTTCCTCCATTTCTTCTCCATTATTATTTAGCCTGCCCTGCACAATTAGCTACCATCTTCAGATTGCAATATAGTTCCCTTGAGCTCCTTAAAAATCAGATTTAAATCCACACTTTCCGAAAGTCTGAGCAAAGAAAAAAAGTGATTAAAAATAAGAAAAAGTTTATAAGCTAGTGGTAAGAAAATGTAGCTGACATTCAAATTTAAAATAAAAAGAAATTAGTGGCCATCACCATTAAATATCATTATTGAATGCTCTGGCTAGAACTTCCAATACTATGTTGAATAGAAGTGGTGAAAGCAGATGTCCTTATCTTGTTCCTTATCTTAGTGGGAAAGCTCTAAGTTTTTGTCCATTGAGTAGGATGTTGGCTGTAGGTCTCTCATATATGGCCTTTGTTATGTTGAGGAATGCTCCCTCTACTCCCACTTTGTTGAGTGTGTTTATCATAAATGGGTGCTGTACCTTATCAAATGCTTCTTCCACATCTATTGATGTGATCATGTGATTTTTGTCTTTCCTTTTGTTTACATGATGTATTACATCTATTGATTTGTGAATATTGCACCATCCTTGTATCCCTGGGATGAATCTCACTTGGTCATGGTGTATGATCTTTTTAATGTGCTGTTGGATGCGGTTGCAAATATCTTGTTGAGGATTTTAGCGTCTATATTCATCAGCAATATTGGCCTGAAGTTTTCTTTCTTTGTTGTATCTTTATCTGGTTTTGGGATTAGGATCGTGTCGGCTTCATAAAAACAGTCTGTGAGTCTTCCCTCTTCTTGAATTTTTTTGGAATAGTTTGAGAACGATAGGGGTTAGCTGTTCCTTAACCGTTTTCTAAAATTCTCCTGTGAAATTGTCCAGTCCAGGGTTTTTCTATGCTGGGAATTTTTTGATTACTACTTCAATTTCACTAGCTGTTATTAAAAAAAAACAAAACAAAACATGCACTCCAATGTTTATAGCAGCTTAATTTACAATAGCCAAGTGTTGAAAGCAACTTGAGTGCCCATCAGTAAATGAGATGATCAAATAACTATCATACATTTACACAATGGAATACTATACAACAGAAAGAAAGAAGGAGCTCCTACCTTTCACAACAGCACTGATGGAACTAGAGAGCATTATGCTAAATGAAATAAGCCAGGAGGTGAAAGACAAGATACCATATGATCTCACCTACAGGTGGAACCTAATCAACAAAACAAACAAGCAAGCAAAATATAACCAGTGACAATGAAATAAACAACAAATTGACAGTAACCAGAGGGGAGAGGGGAGGAGGATAACAGGGGAAAGAAGGGGAAGGGTTATCAAGGAACATGTATAAAGGACACATGGACAAAGCCAAAGGGGGTAGGATTGAGTGTGGGAGGTAGGGATAGGTGGCGTGTGGGGTGCTGGGTACAGAGAAAATGGAGACAACTGTATTTGAACAACAACAAAAAAGAACAATTCCCTAAAAAGAGGCAATACCTTAGAGCATATTTCTTAAAAATTAAGAGCAGCTTCTGGCTGTTTCATCTTTCCTAAAAAAAACAATTATTGAAGATAAATTATATGTAAGACCCTGGGTAGAGATAATTAAGAATTGTATTGTTTTAAAGATAAGACATTTATGTCCCATAACGCATAGGTGTATGAAGAATATAAAGCAGTACATGATAAGTGCCAAATGAGATGGAAAGAGAATGTCTACCTGCCGTCAACTGGTGAACATACGTCTTTGTACTGACACACAGGTAAAGATAAAGAAAGGACCTGAGAAGTTCCAGATGTTCTAAATCTCTTCTCAATAAGACGTTGAATCCCTGTTAATGACTACATCAATCCCTTTTGTTATTTTCCATCAGAGTAATCTGATGGAAAAGTTCAAGGTTTTTGTTCCAAACAAGAGCTAGCAATATTCCTGGGCCGACATAGCTAATACCCAACAGCTGAATATATTTGGATTGATATTCAAAAATATTTGTGGTGCCAAATGTGAGAAGCACTAATATTCATGCCAATCATCAAGTGAACAAATTAGTTATTTCATTTTTCCAGTCCTCAGAATCTCAGTACCATCATATCTTCTTGGCTACAGAAAAAAAGTGTTATCTGGAGAAGTGAGATAAAAATCAGAACGTGTCCTCCTTGTACACATGGAAACTAGTCCATTCACATTAATATTTCTCTGTCAGTTTGCTGTGTTCATCTTAATAAAAATACCAGAATAGCGAGCAGTTTTCTTCCTAGCTCCTGGGGAAATAAAATGCAGCAGAATCCTAATACTTTTAACGTGATCTACCCACTTTAGACAGTCTAAGGTGTCATGGGAGAAATGAAAGGGAGAGAGAAAATCATTACCAAAACAAAGTTACATAATGATAGGTGGTGTAGTAACTAAAAATGGGAATATGCAGAAAAGAAATAACCATAGGTATTTGTCTGCATATCTCTTTGCTACACAAAACTTGTGTGTGTGTGTGTGTTGCTAGTGTGATTGATGTTACTTTTCAGTGTTAATGAGAAATAGCCAGCAGCCTTTTCTTCCTGCTAGATATTCTCCAAGCAGCAAATTAAATACATATAATAGAAATAAATACAATTAAATGTGCCTTTCATAGGAGCAGAAAATTCTATAAAGGGGAGGGCAAAAAGGGTAATAAAAATGAACAAATCAGAAACTAACTAATATGAAATTAAGGTGGGACTGAGAAAAGAGAATACAAATAACTAATTTTGGAGAAATTAAAATGAAGTAAAACTATAAAATTTCAAGCAATGTAGGAATTCAACAGAGAAAAATCAGTGTGGATGTGAGGGCTCTGATATCTAGATGTCTTGGTATATTATACTGTTAGTTTTCATGACAAGAATTTTATGGAGTTAAAATGAATGAATAACCTTAATCAGACCAACTTTTGTTTATTAAAAGGCTTTTTAGGTCATCTTCCATAAGTGACTGCCAACTAAATCCTACTACCATTAGGAAATGTGTGGAGGTCTCCGAGCCTTACAGCCCCCTGGAAGGTGGGTCTGCAGAGCAGTAAGTGGTAAGCAGCGGAGAAGCAGGACATGCTTACTGGAGAGGCATGGGGTAAGGGAGCAGTTGACAAAGTTTCGGAAGGAAAACTGAACCTAAACAACTGAGTTGACACATTAACACAAAACTGCCCTTGCATGTCTAAGTAAATAGAGAAAAATCAGCAAATAGCTTAAGCTAGGTTCCTTGAAAGACAATAACGCATGGAACTAACTTTGAACCTGTCCGAAAAACAATTTATTTCCGCATCAAAGCTCTATGTGAGGAAGCATGTTGCGGAAGGGTAGAGGTGTGACAGAGAGGAACAAACCTGGGTTTGAACTTTAGCCTTTTCCTCATTCACTGTGTGACTTCTGAGTGATAACTTACCTAAGCCTTCTCTTCCTTCTTTACAAAATGCAAACAGTAACATCTAATTATGCAAGGGTGTTTTCACACATGAATACAAATAATTCGTTCATTCAATAAACATTTTTGTAGCGCTGATGTGACAGTATGGACCAACTACTGTCACAAGTAAGCATTGGAGGTTCAGGGGTCAGGAAGCAGAGATGGTCCCTGACTTCATGGAACATTCTAGTAAACAATAGAATAAATACATGGAGCTCAACAAACTGCAGATAGTACTTTGTTCTGTAAAAGAATAAGAATGACACTCAGAGTAGTAGGAAAGAAAATCCCCTATATGCACCCCATAAACTATCACCTGCAAGTTGATTGGCCTTTGTTAAATGAAAATCAAATGTGGATGATTTGATGTAAACTGTGCTCTTTTGACACGTGTACAAACAAGTTTGACAGAGTAAGAAAGCTAGGTGATGGAAGAAGTAGATGGATGAGGACAATGTGCCTGGCTTCATATGTATGTATGTGGCACCTGTAAAAACTCATCCCAGCCACCCACTACATATTCAGCAAGATTTCCACAATTGAGGTAGCAAATACATGTTGTGTTACTGCTCCCCTACAGGCCCAATGTGAGTATCCAGAGAGTTTCCTGCATAATAAGACAAAACTGAATACCTCCCTGGGCTGGTGAACAGGTTGCATTATTTAGCTCATTGTAGTAATAGAAAATTGACTTATTCAAAAGGATCTCATGGTCCTTGCTTCTCACAGTTGCTAAGTCTAGGGGAAATTTCCTTTCTCACTGCACATCTACCAGAGCTGCCAAAAGCAAAGACCTTGAAATTGAAGGGAGTCTTCCTGTAGTTTTCAAAAGTCTCTGGCATTTAACTCCAGCTTCTAGGGATTCTGTTTTGTCGACAGGTAATACCCCACACTAATTACTTCACTCAGAAGAAGAGCCTTTCAGAAAGCCTGTGTAAATGCTGCAAAGCCTTCTTTTTTCTCTTGCAAGATTCTGCTTAGGTTGTCATTATTACAGTGACAGCTCTGTTGCGCTGGCTTCCAGTTCCAGAGGCCATCTTTAAGCTGGGGCATTAGAGGAGCTCCAAAGGAAGCATTGCTCAATGCTGAAGAAATTAAAAATACTATTAGTCTAGAAATCTCCGAGACAGAAGCAGCTCTTTCTCTTTGGAGGATCCAGCAAGAGCCCAAGTGAAATTTCTTGCTGAGATTCCAAGAGCATTACTGAATTTCTATGATATTGTGAAGAGCTGCAGTGAAGAAAATTTAGGAACGGTTCCCTATAGAAATGAAATAATGAGGTGGAATGGAGTTAAGGAGGCAAGGAGAATGAAGATAGTTCTTTACAGGGATGCACTTCTTTGATAATTGAACAACTCTCTTTGATATTTGTTAAAAAGAAACTGTGTGATAACCAGAAATATGCCTACAGTCAATTCAGTAAATAATACACCAAAAACAAAACTGGAGTCAAATCTGTTTTTTTAGAATTATAGGAATTTGGGGGCTTTTTGTTTGTTTTTTCTTATTTTGTCTTTGGTATTTTCTCTTTTTCTAAATGGTGATATAAAAATTTGGTAAATAAATAAAATTATTTTAAAATAAAATGAACTGTATGGCCTTATAATTCTGTATGTTCCATGGCCACATATAAGGCTTTCTTCTCAGTGAGCCTTGTGATATAATTCTTTACAATTTACCCACTAATTTCACATTAAACTCAGGACCTCATTATCTCTCTATATGAATGAAACAGGGTGCATATCACAGAAATCACTAAACTAGGATAATAAAAGGGAAGTGATTTATTTAGTAGTAGAATAGGGGCTATGTCTTGGAACACAAAACCAAGAGAAGTGATGGACTTGAACAGGGTTTGGAATCACTAACTGAATCCAAATTATTCTCTCAAATTTCTCTGGGATTGTTGGTCTCCCCTCTGTGCCTCTTTCTTCATATGCTACATCCATTTTTTCTTTTGTAATTAAATTTATTGGGGTGACATTGGTTAATAAAATTATATAGGTTTCAAGTGTGTATACCTATGGTACTGATCTGTATGCTGCATAATGTTCTCACCACCCAAAGTCAGATCATCTTTCGTCACGATATATTTGGCTCCCTTCACTCTTTCTGCAAAGATGGCACTCCTCCTTTTTTGGTCACATACTGGAAAAGTGACATCCTCTTCCAATTGTTTATTATGCCGTGTACAAGACCCAGGGGATACACAGAGAGGCTGTAGTGACTTGAGTTCAAGCACTGGCCTCTGTTCATTATAGTTGGATTTTTTTTCCTGTAACAGTAAATTTTGCTCGAGGTCTTCGATGGTCACAAACAAATGTTAAAAATCTTATTAGGTCCTACTGCTTCATCACATGCCATCTCTATAAAGCAGACAGTAAAATTTAGCCCATACTCCTAGGCTTCTATGACTAAACAAAAACTTGAACTAAGCCTTTACCCACTTCTAATGTTCTAGAGCTAAAGAGCCTAATAGACTCAGCTCTCTACTCTCCGAAATGGCCATTTACAATCTTTCCTCGTGCTCTTTTCTTAAAATGACTAACACATCCTTATACATCATTTAAAAAGATGTACAGCCTGGTGAGAATTACTTTAAATTCTCACGTCCAAACCTCCATCTGCGCTCTGTATTTGCACTGCCCAGCACACCAGCCACTAGTTCTATGTGGCGGTTGACACTTAATAGATGACTAATCCAAGTTGGCATGTGCTATAAGTACAAAATGTACATCAAATTTCAGACTTAGTGTGATAAAAAAGAATTAAAAAATCACAATAACTTTATATTAATGCAAGTTCAACTAATAAATGATAATTTAACCCCTTATTTTAATATGTGGGGTTAAATAAATATATCATTTAAATTGATTTTAGTTATTTCTTTTTCATTCTATGATGTGGCTCTAGAATATTTTAACTTACATACGGGACTCATAATTTCTGTTAAACAGTACTGCCCCAGATCCTATCCCTTCTTGCCTACCCACGGTCTTTGCCTCTGCCATTGTTCCCCCTTCTTTCCAAAATCAGTTTCCTCACTTCTGGATCATTGTCACTAGCATACATACTTACTGTTTTTATTCTTTTTAAAAAATAAGAACCCTCTTCAATTTTTCTCCTCATTTCATCATAACTCTTCAGCACAGAATTCCTCAAAAGATTTCTTTGTCTATAACTACTGTCTCCTTTTCTCTCTCAAAGACCACTCAAGTTGGGCTCTTGATTCAGATCACGATGGCACCCATCCTACCAATAGTATGGTTGGTCCAATCTTGTCTTCTCAATCAACTTCTCAGTAATACTGACATGGTTAATCGCTCAGTCCATGAAATACATTTTTCCTAGTCTTCTCTGACTATATTATATATTATAATCCTCAGTGTCCTTTGCTGGCTTCTCTTTTTCTTCCTGACTAAAAATACATGAGTGAGCAAGAGCACAATTTTAGACACCCTTATATAAATTCACTCACCTAAACTTCACTCACTCACTTAGTTTTATTTTTGGCTGTCACTATTCTCTATATGTTGATAACTCCAAAATTTATTTCTGTACTCAAAATTCATACATGAGCTCCAAACCCATCAATCCACTTGGATTGCTAATAGGCATCCTAAGCCTTGCAGAACTAAATCCAGTTCTTGCTATTCATTCCTCAAATCTGCTCTTCTGTCACCCTTTTCTATCTTAGTTATGACATTATATCTATTCAGATGCTCAGGCCACAAACCTAAAGGTTATTAGTCACTTTCTTCCACTTTACCCTTGCATCCAATGTCACATTCATATCAAGTTAATTCAGCATGAGATGCCCACAGGAAAAACATGGAGTAACCTAGTAAAATTGGGGTCCTCCATCACTTCCAGTTTCTCCCTCATCCTACCGTTTGCTGAACTATGTAGTTTGGTCACAGATGTGCAAGAGAGCAAAGAATTCAATAGCTACAATTCTACATAACATTAAACTCATTTCTTGCTCTCAAATTTATAAATCTCAGAATTTAAGACAACTTACAGGCAGTCAGAGCTTTCCATAAAAGGTTTCCATATTTGCAAAGCTATATATACCTTTATTCTCTGGGCTGGCAAGCTGCCTTTCCTAAACACCCAGTTTTAGTGTGTGCCAAGAAAATACAGAGACACTTTATTGTGTTTCACCATCCATAAGAAAGACCATCCCTTGCTTAAAATAAAGGAATTTTCGCTTAATGTCCCACAATTCTTTTCAGGGGTTTATTACTTATGAGCCTACTTCCTGAAATATTTCTGGCAAGTTACCATTTGATAGCAAGGCACATAAACTCAGTGTAAGCAAATCAGAAAATGTATCGGGATAATACCAGAAATCTAGCCAAGCACCCCTCAAAGAGTGAAATCAGTTAGGAACAAAAATTACTTTATTCAATTTTCTATTTTTTTCTGCAAGCTTGTGATAGCCTCCTTTCTTTTTGAACAATGACTTTTTTGTTTCTGATTCTTGAATTAACATAACAGAAACTAGCCACATCAGTTTCCTGTTTTTTATCATCTTGTGATTTAAGTGCCAGAAAAAACCAAAACAATTCTGAGTTAAAATTTCAATATCTTGGGAAAGGGAAATCTATTATTCTAGCTTACATCATTACTCTATCTCTGGTCCAATGGCTATATTATGGGGTTACCTGATCCACTGCCTCCTTAGCACTTGTTCTGGGTATAAACTTTCTAAATAGAGAGCAAATACATGGTCTTTAAGAAGGGGGCAGAGAGATGATGAAAAGTAAGATGTTTTGCAAGTCTGGTATAATAACCGACATAGAGGAAAGCCTAACTGCAGTTGACTGCTCATTGCTTCCCTGGAACATTTAATTTGTCAGGGACCATGTGTGCCTACTTCCCAGTTCAATACCCAGTGCCGAGTACTGTAAACTATGTAAGAAAACCCCAATAAATATGGGTTTCATAAATGAATAAGTGAATTAATAGCAATTTGTAACACAGAAGATGATGCAGAAGTAACTATAAAATAGAAAAGTATAAGGCAAAAGTGAAGTAGAAGAATCATGGAACTCTGTCTTAAAGAATGAATAAAAAATTAATAGATATTGGGGTAAAGAAGCAGAATCTTTCAGAGATAATACAGAAAGAAAATTTTCAAACTATAAAAAAAATCATTGAATTCTTAAATAAGCAAGGCTTTACTCATTAAGGAATAAAGAACCATTGTAATAGTATAAATTATAATCTCTCTGTCTTTTTATTTAATCTTTATTGTATTTTCTCATTACCATTTAGACCCCTTATATCCCCTCTCCCTGCCCCCCAGCAATCACCACACTGTTGTCCCTTTCCATGAGTCCATTTTCCTTTTTGCTCAATGCCTCTCCCTCCTCACCTCCCCACCACCACTGACTGTCATCCTGTTCTCCACCTATGAGTCTGTCCCCATTTTCCCTGATCATTGGATTCTATATATGAGTGAAATTATATGGTGTTTGTCCTTCTCTGACTGGCTTATTGCACTTAGCATAATGTTCTCCAGATCTATCCATACTCCTGCAAAAAGTAAAATTGTCTTCTTTTTTATGGCCAAGTAGTATTCCATTGTATAAATGCCCCATGGTTGTTTTATCCACTCAGCTATCAATGAACACTTGGGCTGCTTCCATATCTTGGTGATTGTAAATAATGCTACAATAACATAGAGGTGCTTATGTTCTTTTGAATTAGTGTTCCTTCAGATATATTCCCAGAAGTAGGATTGTTGATATGAAATTATACTATAAGGCCATTGAAATCAAAACAGCATGGTACTGGCAGAAAAACAGACACATAGATTAATGGAATAGAATAGAGCCCAGAAATAAACCCATACCTTTATAATAAATCAATATTCAACAGAGGAAGCAATCACATACAATGGGCTAAATATAGTTTATTCCATAAATGATATTGAGAAAATTGGACAGTTACATGCATAAAAATGAAACTGGACCATCTTCTTACAACACACAAAACAGTATATTCAAATGGATCAAAGGCTTAAATGTTAGACCCAAAACCATAAAAACTGTAGAAGAAAACATAGGCAGCAAAATCTCAGACATTGCTTATAGTAATATTTTATCAGATATATCTCCCCAGGCAAGGTAAAGAAAAGAAAAAAAAACTAAAAAGGTTTTGAACAGCAAGGGAAATTATCAACAAAATAAATACAATCCACAGAGTGGGAGAACATCCTCGCTGGTATATCTGATAAGGGGTTAATATCCAAAATTTATAAAGAACTTACAAAACTGAACATCAAAAAAGCAAACATAAAACAATTTAAAAATGGGCAAAGGACCTGAATAAACACATCTCCGAAGAGGACATACAGATGGCCAATAGACATATGAAAAGATGCTCAATGTCACTAATCATCAGATAACTGCAAATTAAAACCACAGTGAGATATCATCTCACACCTGTCAGGATGGCTATCATCAATAAATCAACAAACAACAAGTGCTAGCTAGGATATGGAGAAAGGGGAACCCTTTTGCACTGTTTGTGGGAATGCAGCCTGGTGCAGCCACTGGCGGAAAGCAGCATGGAGATATCCGAAAAAATTAAAAGTGTATCTGTCTTTTGATACTATTACAGTTGATAAATTATTCTCTAAGACTCATCTGTGCAATCTGCTAAGACTATCATTACAATGATCATTATAGATCTGTAGGAAATAGGCAAGATACCCGAATGATATGTGGAAGATGCTAATGACAGATTCCACATTACTGATGGTAACTTTTATTTTTTAAAAGATTTTATTTATTTACTTCCAGAGAGAGGGTATGGGAGGAAGAGAGGGAGGAAAACATCAGTATGTGCTTGCTTCTTGCATGCCCCCTACTGGGAACCTGGCCTGCAAGCCAGGCATGTGCCCTGACTGGGAATGGAATCAGTAACCCCTTGGTTTGCAGGCCGTCACTAAATCCACTGAGCTGCATCAGGCAGGGCTGATGGTAATTTTTTTTTTCCAAATACATTTCATCTGTAGAGCTTTCAACCTTTCTCCACACAATGCTTTAATATTTTTCTCTTTTCACTTTAAGCATAAGATCACTAATGGCAAGCATATACCCTACACAATAGGAGCAGTGGCGCATCATTGTTATTTACAGAGCAGAGGTGTTTACAACGTTTATAATTGGACAGCGGAGAAGAGCTCAGAGATAAGCTGTACGCTTTCTGAGGTGTTTATACATATCACAGAAGAAGGTAAAATGAACAGCTCATTGTTTACTCTTCAAACAAAAGAAACCATGATAAACCAAAGCTTAGAGATGTGCCTGCCTCTTAAAAAGGTGACTCAGATATTTTTAAATCTGTTTAATATACCAGTAATGTTGTTCGGTTTGAAAGGCATATTAAAATAAAGTGGATGCCCGTGATTCCTCTATTTACAATAGTGAATCTATTTAGATTGTCAATAACACAGTTTCTTCAGTTCAAATCTCTAAAGTGGGGCTTTGTTATTTAGAATTGTTAAACACTTTGTACTTAATGTGTTTTCCAAGAACACTTCGCTTATATTTTTCTATTTTACCTTTACAATCATTCATTACAAAATGTAAGTTTGGCAAAAGTATGTTGTTTCACAACACATCAAGTATTATGTAAACTAGCTTAAAAACACACTCCCTCTGGTAAAACAGCCATGTAATCATAAAACCCTCAGAGAATTTAATGAGAATTAAACTAGAAGATAGTAAGGGTGGTCTGTGTGTGCCTAATGTACACTGGGAGGGGCTTAACCAGTGAGGAGGTAAAAACCAGCCTTATTCCTCAATGACAAGAACTAAGGAGCCAGGCAGAGAGGATGAGATAGGCTCCTGGGCGAGTGGAGCAGAGAGAGTTCTGTGCCAATACTGTCCATCTGACCAATGGTCAATATACGCTTTCAAGCACATAGTAACTCCAGGACTAGGACTCATATTTCCTCTATTTTGGCACACTTACGTTCTACTATCTTACACCATATCCCTTGTACAAGGGGATTTTGTGACAACATAAAAAATTAGAAGACTGAAATTATCTGATGATTGTCATTTATAGAGTTCATTAAAATCTGAACTGAAAATGAAAACTCATGGCCCTTTTAGCACTTTGATGTCAGGTTTATTAATGTTTAAGCACTGTATGTGGATTATCT
The DNA here is from genome assembly GCF_022682495.2 of Desmodus rotundus. NCBI lineage: Eukaryota > Metazoa > Chordata > Mammalia > Chiroptera > Phyllostomidae > Desmodus > Desmodus rotundus. The sequence continues at coordinate 81,831,290 of NC_071388.1, read as the reverse complement.
CATTTAATTTCACAAAAATGCTAAGAAGTTTGCACTATTTTCTTCATTATATAAACGATAAAATTGAAGCAAAGGAGGGTTAAGGAACTACCCCAAGATTGCACAGCTATGAAGCCGCAGGGCTAGTATTTAAATTCAGGTAGTTTAACTTAATATCTGTGTACTTTTATAGTACATTATACTACCATATTTTTCGGACTATAAGATGCACTCCCCCCCCCAAATTTGGGAGGAAAATGGGGGTGCATCTTATAGTCCAAATGTAGCTTCCCTGGCTCGCTTGGGGGTGGGGGGGTGGAGCGGTTTTCTTTTCCCTATTTTCCTCCTCTAAAACCTAGGTACGTCTTATGGTCTAGTGTGTCTTATAGTCCGAAAAATACAGTAACAGACTCATCTAACACTACTATATAGCTTTACGAAATGAGTAAACAAGAGCCAAATGAAATGCTATGTCATTCGTGCTTTTTCTATGTATTTTATATCGTCAGATAATAATGCATGTGTGTTCATGTTTGGAAAGAGTTGCGAGAGCAAAAATCCTGAAATAAAAGAAGATCACATGTAGGAAGGGCTCACTATACAGCTGTGAAATAGACCCCAAAGGAGCAACATTGAGACCAAACTCAGTGCAACTGTTGGACTTTAAAATAAGAAAAGTAGTTCTATAAATATACAGAAAAAGATTCAAATTACTAGTAAGGAAAAGAAAAGTAGATTTCTACTAGTGTTCTCAAAAAAAAATTTTAAGGAAAGAAAATATGAGTAAAATATCAATAAACAAAAGAAATTATAGTAAGAGCATAGGGTATCTAATTGCCCTGAAGTTAGTTTATACATTTAAAATTGGTTTTATAAAAATATCAGTCACATTATTTTCTAGAGATATACAATTAATATGAAATAACAGCCCAAGAAAAAATGGAAAGAAAACTAGAAAAAAAGAGTAATGTGGTGGAGAGAGGCTAGTTCTATTGGATTTTAAAACGTTTTTCAGGGAAGCCTTATTCATTATTAAAATACATAGAATTTGATATATGACGAGGTGGTGATATATTCAAAGTGACTTTAATAGGTTCTTTCCAAAATTTATGTCCACTTGGAAGCTCAGAATAAAATGTTGTTTGAAAGTAGGTCTTTACAGATGTAATTAGTTAAGGATACTCAGATGAAATCAATTATTTTGATTTGGGATGAGGCCTAAATCTCATTACTAATATCCTATAAAAGGAGGAGTGGACACAGAGACATAAGGAAGACTTGTAAAGACAGGGGCAGAAATTGGAGTTATGAGGCCACAAAGCAAGAAATATCTAGAGTTACCAGGAACTGGAAGCGGCAAGATTCTCCCTTCAAGCCTTCAGAGAGAGGAAGGCATTGCTGATGCCGTAATATTGGGCTTGTGGCCTCCAGAACTGTGAGAGAATAAATTTCTGTTGTTTTAAACCACTAAATTATGTTGATAATGGCATTGTAGTTATATCAGAAAATATTCATGTGTTTTAAAATTACAAAAAAATGTTGTTGGGTAAATTGACAAGATGTTTAGGATTTGCTTTAAAATTGTTTAGCAAAGAAAAAAATTAAAAAAGTAATTTAAGCAATGGAGAAAATCTTGACAATTATTGAATCTGGATGATGGATAAATGGGGTTTCATTGTACTATTTTCTCTACTCCTTGGAAAGTTTAATAGATTTCTAAAATAAAAACATTAGAAGAAATTATTGAATATTTAGCAAACCTCTTTAAGGCTGAGATAATGTTCTGAGTTTAGAAGCAATAAAAGTGGTCACAAATTAAAAGATCAACTGATTTGACTGAATAAAAATGTAAAACTTAGGTAGGTTTTTAAAATGTCCCTCCAAAAACAGACTAAGTACCTGAAAAACAATCTATGAAGGGCCAAAGTATTTATTATTTAAAGACAATATAGTTGATTCCAGTTCAAAAATATAAAAGTACTACAGTTAACCAAACAAAGAAAAATTCAGTTTAGTTAATTTTTAAAACTCTATTGAAAGAAAATAATATATAATATAGAAAAGGATACATATGTGAAAATATTTATTATATATAATTTACAGTAGCTTAGAAGGAAGGAAGAAAAGCTGGAAGGGGCAGAAGGAGGGAGGGAAGGGAATCAACCACCTTAATCCAAAAGTAGGATATGACCTACTCATGACCATAGGTCATGACCTATTTTCTTGCATGGAAAACTATGAAGTCATTACCAATGATAGTTATATAAATAATACAAAGTATAAATTTATCAATTATTGTTTTAATAAATTATTATACCACTTAATATGTATCAGAAAGTATACTAGGCATTGGGAATATGATAATGAATAGTAACACTATTCTTGCCCTCATGGATCTTACCATCTAGTGGAGAAGGCCTGTAACTAAACAACCCCATAAATAAATGTAAATACTATAAATTTTCAATATTATTGGAGAAGTTCATGTGCTATAAAAACTTATGAAAGGAATTTGACCAAAAAAGAAAATAAGAATTTACATGGTCAAATATAGATTATCTTAAGTTCTGAAGGATAATGTGTTCACTTGGTATAAATGGGTAGAATATTTCAGCAGAGAACCATGTGCAAAGGTCCTATGGCCTAAACAAATGGGGTAAATGTGAAGAGCTCAAAGAAGGGCAAGCTGTGAACTGAATTGTATCCCCCCCAAATTCACACATCAAAGCTCCAGTTCCCAGAGGCTTTAGGTGGTAGTCAAAGTTTAATGAGGTCATAAAAGTGGGGATCTAATCCAGTAGGATCTGTGTCCTTATAAGAAAAGATACCAGATAGTATATTCTTTCAATTTCTCTCTCTTTCCCTAACATATGACTACACGGAAAACAGGTAGCTGTTTTTTAAACCAGTAACAGAGCTCACGCCAGAAACTGAGCCCTACTGAGGAGGAGGGAAAATAAGAGATCCGGGGGCGCTGACATGGTAAGGGTCCTTATCTCTGCCAACCTAGTCCCTTTACTTGCAGCAGTCCCAAAGGGACAGTATTCCAGCCAGTTCAGTCTCCGGGTTAGCTCACCAGAAGTGTAGGGGAGTGAAAACATAATTTTCTCCCACCTTTCTAAGTTCTTCTGTCTGAACTAATAATCAAATTAACATGAGACAGAATAATCACTTTATACATAAGGATTTCATAAGAATATAAGACCCAAAGACACACTGAGCAGTTAAGGCTCATTTGCCATCTATAGCTAAGGAGTAGGGGGAAGAGTTTGGTTTGGGACTTCAAAGAGCAGGAAGGCCATTTATATGTAGATGGTAGCAAATATTTGGTAAACAAGTGTTTGATGGCCATCTTCAACAATGGGACAGAAAGAGGGCTTTGATGAAACGGCCCTTGCTAGGTTCCTCTCTGTCTAGCACACACTAGTTCATTATTTTAAGTTGGTTATTTTCAAGAAACAAAGACTCAGAAAGAATGTTTCACCTTCCCCCAACAGCCTAAAATTATTTAGGTGGAGAGTCTGCTCCAGGAAGCCAGATATTGAAGCAGGGTGCAGCCAAGAGGAGGGCCCCAAGAAGGGATTTGTAATGGGGTCCAGGACTCGGGGTGTCCAGGAAATATTAGAAAAATGTATATAGGATGTCTTCACCCCCACAGGCCTGAGCCAGGGGGGATGGGACACATGGAACAGGGCCATTCAGAGCTGTTTTGGGTAGCAAGAGCTTTGCAGCTAACCCCTGGCACAGTCATTTAACATATCTATAACCTTTAACTGGTTTCATGGATGTGTTAAGTAGCTGTGGCCATGCTTTGAGCCAGGGGGATGGGACCAAATTCCACCCAGGATGGGACTGGGAAGTAACTCCCCCTGGTTACAGGGCCTGCGTGAGAGCGTGGAGATGATTGGCTCCACGCCATGGGGCCACACCTGCCCAGACTTACTATGGCAGCCCAGTAAAGCTGGAAGAATACGGGGATGCTGGCAGGTGTAACTGACTGTAGGAGGAGTCAGAAATGGGGCTGCAAAGGAAGATGGGCACTGGGATTTAAACCTAGGCCCGGCAGCCATAGAGGGAAGAAGAGACCACGCGGCTCCAAAGTAAATGGGGAGGACCACAAGGTTTTGGGGGAGAAGGAGGAGACCACGCGGCTCCAAAGTAAATGGGGAGGAGACCATGCAGCTCTGAAGGAAGGAGTGAACCACGAGGCTCTGAAGCAAGTAGACAGATAGAGGTCCATGTGGTTCTGAAGTGGGGAAAAGGACCACGTGGTTCTGAAGGAGAGTAGAGAGGACCACAAGGTTTTGGAGTGCTTCTTCTTGCCACGCGGCTTAGGCAGCAGGAGAGACTTTGCAGCCATAGAGAAAGGGGAGAGAGGACTCTTGCTGGTGGGCCATGAGTGATTCCCAGAGTGATTCCTAGTGTCCCTTAACACAGGTTGGCCTGTTGGTTTTATAGGCCAAGGTTAGGACTTGAAGCCTTTTTGGTGTGAGTTGGTGAGTGAGTGATATGGTAACATTGGCCTCCAGGTATATACCACTGAACCATGCAGAGTTCCTCACATCTGGACTGGGGAGACCCCGAGAGTCCAGCTCTGGGAGTTTGTCCCGAAGGCCTGCAGAGCTCCACTCTGGGCGGTGTGCCCTGGGTCACGGTGGTTCTTGGGCTCCAAAGGGGAGAAGGGCTTCAGCTTTGTCCCAAACTGACATAGCATTTTAGCAGTTCAAATATGTGTTCTCAAAAAAATTTTTTTTTTCTTTTTGTAAACCAATGGGTGTGCTTTCATTAACATTGTTTCTTGTGAAAGCATGAAAAGGCCAGAATGCCCAAGTTGGTCGTGTTTGTTTACAGCAGGATGGAGCTCAGTCTCCCTGCGAGGGGCTCCTCTTTGTGGTACCCTGATCAGGGCCAAGGGGCAGATTCTCTCCACCTCCTCTCACTGAAGCGCCAGGGGTTTGAACTATAATTGACTAAGCAGAGCCCGCATTTTGTCCTAGTATCATTCATGCTTGACCAGCCAACTGACGTTTTTGTTTTGTCAGGGTCACTCCCCAAGGTAATTGAAATGTAGCTACAGGTTTTGCTAAGATTTTGTGTAAAATCAGTACAGTGTGAGAGGCCTGGCAGTAGGAACTATCTATGACATTAAATAGGCCACAGAGAGTCTAGAGTAAAAGGAGTGTCCCAGCACGAGAAGATCCAGACCCACGCACAGCTGAAATCATTACCAACAAGGCTTCTTCCCTGGTTAATTTTCTTGAGAGAGGTTTTTTAACAGACAGGTAGGCAATTATGCCTCTTTTACCTGAGGCAACTTTTCCAAACCCTCTAAGGCTTTGATTCATTTATCACCTAAAAAATAGGGTCCTAACAATAGCTTCTCTTGGAAGTACTTGAGGTACAAAGAGGTAAGGCAGGTATAGTCCTTGGAACAGTGCCTGCTGTGTGCTAAGTGCCCAGACTGGTAGTACCAGCAGCAGCAGTAAGAGCGGTAGTAGTAATAGTAATGGCGGTGGGGTAGTTGTTGTTGTTGTTACTTCTCTCCACATTTACATTTTTTTAAATTTTTAATTACAGTTTACAGCCAATATTATTTTGTATTAGTTTCAAGTGTACAGCATAGTGTTTAGACAGCTGTGTACTTTACAGAGTGGTTCCTCAGTATTTCAAGCACCCGCCTGACACTGTACAGAGTTATTACAATATTATTGATTACATTCCCTAGACTGGACTTTATATCTCTGGGACTATTTTTGTGGCTACCAATTTTTACTTCTTAATCTCCTTACTTTTTTAACCACTTCCCCAAATCGCCTCTTCTGGCAACCACCAGTCTCTCCTCTGTATATTTTGTTTGTTCACTTATTTTGCTCTTTAGATTGTACATGTAACTAAATTGTATGGCATTTGTCTTTCTCTGTCTGACTTATTTCACTTTGCATAATACCCTCTGGGTCTATCCAACCTGTCACAAATGGTAAGATTTCATTCTTTTTTATGGCTGAGCAATATTCCATTGTCTCTATGTACCACCACTTTTTTATCCATTCATCTGTTGATGGACACTTGAGTTGCTTCTGTATCTTGGCTATCATAAATACCACTGCAGTAAATAAAGGGTGCACATATTCTTTCAAATTACTGTTTCAGGTTTCTTCAGATAAATTTCCAAAAGTGGAATCACTGGGTAATAAGGCAGTACCATTTTCAGTTTTTTGAGGAACACCCATATTATTTTCCACAGTGGCTGCATCAGTCTGCATTTCCAGCAACAGGGCACACGGGTTCTCTCTTTCTCCACATCCTTGCCAGCACTTGCTGTTTGTTGATTTATTGATGATGGACATTCTGACAGGTGTGAGGCGATACCTCATTGTGGTTTTAATTTGCATTTTTCTGATGATTAGTGGTCGTTAGCATATTTTTATATGTCTATTGGCCATCTGCATGTTCTTTTTAGAGAAGTCTTTATTCAAGTCCTTTGCCCACTTTGTAATTGCATTGTTTGTTTTTTTGGTGTTGAGTTTTGTAAGTTCTTTATAAACTTTGTATATTAAACCCTTATGGGATATATTATTTATGAATATCTTGTTCCTGTCTTTTCATTTTGTTGATGACTCCTTTTGCTGTGAAAAAACTTTTTAGTTTAATGTAGTCTCATTTGTTTATTTTTTCTTTTGTTTCCCTTGCCCAAGGAGATATATAAGAAAAAAACATTGCTAAGAGAAATGTCAGACATTTTACTGCCTATGTTATGTTCTAGGGGTTTTATGGTTTTGAGTCCTACACTTAAGTCTTTAATCCATTTTGAGTTTATTCTTTTATATGATGTGAATAGGTGGTATAGTTTCTTTCCATATATATATATGTATATATATATATATATATATATATATATATATATATATATATATATCTGTCCAGTTTTCCCAAAACCATTTATTGAATAGACTATCTTTAATCCATTGTATGTTCTTGCTTCCTTTGTCATGTATTAATTGATCATATAGGTGTGGGTTTATTTCTGGGCTCTTTATTCTGTTCCATTGATGTGTGTGACTCTTTTTATGTCTGTACCCTGACGCTTTGATTACTATGGCCTTGTAGAATAGTTTGATGTCAGATAGTGTGACACCTTCACCTTTGCTCCTCTTTCTCAAGATAGCTGAGGTATTCAGGGTTGTTTGTGTTTACATATAAATTGTTGAATTATTTGTTCTAATTCTGTGAAATATGCCATTGGTATTTTAATAGGTATTGCACTGAGCCTATGTATTGCTTTGGGAAGTATGGATATTTTAATGATGTTAATTCTTCCTATTCATGAGCACAATATATGCTTCCACTTATTTGTATCTTCTCTAATTACTTTCCTCAGTGTCTTATAATTTCTTGAATACAGATCTCCCCCCCCCCCCCCCCAGCCCAAGCATGTGCCTTGACTGGGAATTGAACCAGCAACCTTTTGGTTCACAGGCTGGCAGTCAATTCACTGAACCACACCAGCCAGGGTGGTAAGAGTTTTTAATTGTTAAAGGTGTTTAACTGATCGAGATGTTTCTCCTGCACACTTGCACATTGATGTTTCTCTCCCTCTCTTTCTCCTACTATTCACCTCTCTCTAGAAATGAATAAATAAAATATTTTTAAAAAATATTTTATTGATTATGCTATTACAGTTGTCCCATTTATTCCCCTCCACCCTGCACACCCTATCCCACCCTCATTCCCCCCTTTAGTTCATGTCCATGGGTCATACATGTAAGTTCTTTGGCTTCTACATTTCCTATACTATCCTTAACTTCTCCCTGCCTATTTTCTACCTACCATTTATGCTACTTATTCTCTGTATCTTTCCCCCCTCTCCCCATCCTGCTCCCCTACTGATAACCCTCCATGTGATCTCCATTTCTGTGATTCTGTGATTGTGTTTGCTTAGGGGTTTTTTGGGGGGGTTTTTTAGGTTCAGTTGTTAATAACTGTGAGTTTGTTGTCATTTTACTGTTCATATTTTTTATCTTCCTTTTCTTAGTAAGTCCCTTTAACATTTCATATAATAAGGGCATGGTGATGATGAGCTCCTTTAACTTGATCTTATCTGGGAAACACTTTATCTGCCCTTCCATTCTAAATGATAGCTTTGCTGGATACAGTAATCTTGGATGTAGGTCCTTGCCTTTCATGACTTTGAATACTTCTTGCCAGCCCCTTTTTGCCTGCAAGGTTTCTTTTGAGAAATCATCTGATAGTGTCATGGGAACTCCTTTGTAGGTAACTGTCTCCTTTTCTCTTGCTGCTTTTAAGATTCTCTCTTTATCTTTAATCTTGGCTAATGTAATGATGATGTGCCTTGGTGTGTTCCTCCTTGGGTCCAGCTTCTTTGGGACTCTCTGAGCTTCCTGGACTTCCTGGAAGTATATTTTCTTTGCCAGACTGGGGATGTTCTCCTTCATTATGTTTTCAAATAAGTTTTCAATTTCTTGGTCTTCCTCTTCCTCTTCTCCTTCTGGCACCGCTATGATTTGAATGTTGGAACGTTTAAAGATGTCCTGGAGGTTCCTAAGTCTCTCCTCATTTTTTTTGAGTTCTTGTTTCTTCATTCTGGTTGAATGTTTCTTTCTTTCTTCTGCTCCAAACTGTTGATATGAGTCTGGGTCTCCTTCTCGTCACTGTTGGTTGGTTCCCTGTAGATTTTTCTTTATTTCACACAATGGCACCTTCATTGCTGTCTGGGTCTTTTTTATGCTGTTGAAGTTCCCAGAGAGTTACTGGAGCATCCTGATAACCATTGTTTTGAACTGTGCATCTGATACGTTGGCTATCTCTTCATCACTTAGTTGTATTTTTTCTGGAGCTTTGAACTGTTCTTTCATTTACGCCTTTTGTTTGTTTGTTTTCTTCTGTCTTGGTGCACCTTGAGTACAGATCTTTTACCTCCTTGGTTAAATTTATTTCTAGTTATTTTATTTTCTTGATGCAGTTATAAATAGGATTGTTTTCTGTAGTTTCCCTTTCAGATAGTCCATTATTGGTATATAAAACTGCAATCCATTCCTGAATATTTATTTTGTATTCTGCTACTTTACCAAATTTATTTAGCAGCTCTATTAGTTTTTTGGTGGGATCCTTAAGGTTTTCTATGAGAGTATCATGTCATCTGTAAATAATGACAATTTTACTTCTTTCTTTCCAATTTAAATGCCTTTTATTTTTTCTTCATGCCTGATTGCTCTGGCTAGGACTTCCAGTACATGTTAAATAACAGTGGTGATAGTGGACATCCTCGTCCTGTTTCTGATTTTAAGGAAAACATTTTTAGTTTTTCCCCATTGAATATGATGTTAGCTGTTGGTTTGTCATATGTGACCTTTATTATGTTGAGATGTATTCTCTCTATTCCTACTTTGCTAAGAGTTTTTAATCATAAATGGGTGTTGGGTTTTTTTTTAAGTTTTATTTCTGCATCTCTCAGTATGATCATATGAGTTTTATTCTTCATTTTGTTTATGTTGTGTATCAGTTTAATTAATTTGCACATATTGAACCATCTTTACATCCCAGGAATGAATCCCATTTTATCATGGTGTATGACATTTTTTAATGAATTGCTACATTCAGTTTGCTAATATTTTGCATTTTTTATGGCCTGATGTGGTTAAACTAAAATGGTTCCTACCTACTTAGTTATGAGATGTAGGTTTACATTAGGAAAAATTATTTACATTGAATGGGAAAATATCAGTTTAGAGGGATTTTATAAATAGATCTTTGTTTAAGTTAGTGGAAGGACTGATTTGTCCATGCAAGATGGGCAATGCTTGATACTCACAAGTGGAATCTTCTGTTAAGATGACATCTGATCCTTCTTGAATGAGAATACATTTTTTTAACCATAAGAGCAATATCAGAAACAAATTTTTAAAAAAACCCTAAATCCTTGTGAAATGATTTCCTAGCTATCTAGAGAGCCTTAAAAGATCAAAGGTAAAGGAAATGAAGTGATAGTACTGAGAAAATTAGTCAACATGATTCTCAACAATATCAAGGCACTTTAAGTGAGCACAATGTTTTCTAAGTTGTTTTTGTAAAATAATGTAAATAAAATGCACTTTCTGAACAAATGGTGCTTTATCCTTCTTGTTGTTCATTCAGTGATAGACATATCATAGGTTGTTTCTCAGAAATGCATTGTGGGTCCGAGGAAGTATTTAGTATCAAAGTTCTGGCTTTATGTATCATCTCCATCTCCCAATGAGCTGAAACTAGTAGTAAGTCAACTTGACATTGAACCTTAGTGTACTCATGTGCAAAATGAGGTGCAAGACACCTTATTCTCATGTTTATTGTAAGAAGATTTAAGTAATGAAAAATATTGAAAATACTTCTCATATGGTCGAGTACATGAACTCACAAAATTGTATTTTCCCTTTCTCCTTTGTTTAATCTGTAATAATTTGTGGAACATTTTGTCCAAAGAATATGTACAAAGGTGTATAATGGAATTAAACATACAGTTTGAGATCCTTTCCAATTTAAATTTTATCTCTATATGGATGCAAGAACAGGAACTAGATGATTATTTTTTTTAAGTATAATTTCTCAATTAGAATATACTTAATAAGTAGACATACTTTGAAAACATGCAAAAAGCAGATTTCATTGATATGTGATGGATACATTAGATCCAAAATTAAAACTACACTAAGGCATTCCAAGTCCAGTGCTTTGTTTGTTTGTTTGTTTGTTTGTTTTTACTCTCTTTATTCAGTTTAGCTAGAAACCTCTTCCAATGTCTATTCAAGGAAAGCATTTTGAAAGGCGTATTTTAATAAGACCCTTTGTGTTCCCAGTGCCTTGCTAAGTGACAGGTTATAGACAGCGGAGATAAATATTGTTTGAATTGAGAGTATAAAAAAGGAAACCTTTTATAAGTTTATCATGGTCTCACATTCAGTATGAACTAGTGTTTCCAAAGTATGCCCAAAGTATAAAACTTTAAAAGGAAGTAAATCACTATTTCCACTTTTTTCAACAAGAAATTTTAGAGGTGTCATCTCATAGTGTTACTTTTCAAGCATCTCTTGTTTCAGGGTTTCATGAAAAGTTTTGAAGTAAGCAGATAAAAGATTTTCCTCTGTTTTACAATACTAACAAAGTTTATTTATTTCAAAGAGTTTTTTATATTTTTTCAAGATTTTCTGAGTCTATTTATGTAGATCTAGTTCAAAGCTGATGCACCATAATCTCTGTAACTGAAAAATTGTTTAATCTGCAAGTTTATTTTGCCTTATAATTTCCTGGTACCTGAAAAATACTGATAAATGACTACCTCCTATTGTTCTAAATACCAAGTATAAAATGTTGCTGTCTATGCCTGCATTTAATATTGATCTTCAAATGAAAAAGGAATCCATAATAAACACAGGGGAATCAAGAAGGCTTTTAGACTCAGCAGTAGACTCAAGTAGAGAAGGGAGTCCAGAAGTGGTTTTAAACGGCCTGGAAATTACTGTGTAATGAAAAGGGCTAGGAATCCACGATCTGTTAGTAAACCCAATTTTTATCATGAGAGCTGTCGAATCACTGATACACCATGCTAGTTTTGTGTTATTGTTTTTAATAGTTTATAATCTATTCGTATAGAATCCAATGATACAATAGTTCAACTCATTTCATGAAGCATTGGCTTCAGATCATCTGCAATCCCTCTTTCTTTCTTGTATCTTTATATCTGTCCTACAAAAGCTTTCAACTTGAAAGAACATCTCTACTCCATGCAGAGTATAGACAAAGGCGATTTCTTGGGCTCTGTGGCAAAGGAGTCTCTTTTCTTAAAAAGGGCAGGTGGAAGTTTAGACTAATTGAATCATTTAGTGGCTGCCTGTCTTTAAGTGCTTTCCTGGTTGAGGGGCCAAAATCTATATTAATACCTCTGCCCTTAGCAATGCAGTCTTTCAAGACAAGTTGCTTTGGCCACAGTCTTAAAGGACTCAATAGAGCTCACTAAATAAATAACAAGCAAGTGTGAATTGTGACAGTATAATGGATTATGTTGGATCAGAACCAAAAAAAAATAAAAAAGAAGAGGAGCTTATACCCATCATAGTCACTTATAAAATGTCTCTCCCATGCCTCCTCCAAGCCTGAATTATTCACATCTATGCCATTCGAATCAGAATGTCAGTGTGTTTTGTCCAAATGAGTCAGTTGATCTGTGAATGTTAATTTGTCAAAGGCATTTGGAAAAAAATTTAATAGCATATTGTGCTACTCAAAATTTCTCCCCTACATCTCTGTTTGTCTTAAGCATGTGGAACTAAAGGTTTAAGGACCAGGTAAGATTGGAACAGGAAAAGACACCAGCATTCGTGTTGCCTGTCATGTGCCAGACTGGATAATCAGAAATAGGGATCGAATCTTTATGGACACTTTATTCAGATGGCCAGCAATCTGAGAAGATGGCAGATAGGTACCCTAACAAAACTGTCTTCACATTTTTTTTCCAAGCCAGCCTTCTATAACAGGGCATAAACAAGGTGTGGGGAGGGGTTTTAAAATTCAGGGAAAATTAGGTAAAAGAAACTGCAGCATTCTCATACTGGACAGTTAGCTGTTCCCAGGGGCAGTGGTCACCTGTCTCTCCCTGGAACACAATGGCTGGGATGCCTCCACTTGTTCCTCAGGTGGTATCCCTAGTGGTGCCCCAGGAGGCTAGCTGTCTCTCCCAGGAATGATGGACCTTATCTGCAGTTCCTGAAACAATAGTTTTAACCTATGCATTACCTACTAGACTCATTAACTATTTACCTTAAACTAAAATTTCCCAACTCTTAGACTCATTAACTATTTACCTTAAACTAAAATTTCCCAACTCTTAAGTCCACTATCAAGGTTGACAGTACTCAGCCCTGGCTGGTGCGGCTCAGTGGATTGAGTGCCAGCCTGCGAACCAAAGGGTCTTAGGTTTGATTCCCAGTCAGGGCACATGCCTGGGTTGCAGGCCAGGTCTCCGTGGAGGGCACATGAGAGGCAACCACACACTGATGTTTCTCTCTCTTTCTTTCTCCCTCCATTCCCCTCTGTCTAAAATAAATAAATATTTTTTTTAAAAAAAAAGATGGACAGTACTCAAAAACTGGTCATGCACCTGGCTAGGTAACTCAGTTGATAAGAGCATTGTCCTGATACACCAAGGTTGCAGGTTTGATTCCCCAGTCAGGTCACATACAAGAATCAACCAATGAGTGCATAATTTTTAAAAACTGGTCAAGCAGAATATGTAGGTACCCTTTTGAGACTTTCCAGTATGGGGAAGGATACATGTTACAATACTGATTTCCCAAAAACATTTTCTAAATGTTGTCTATTATTTGTCTCTATTTTCTACCTTGTTTGTGTCCAATTGAATTATTTCACAGTTTCTGCTCTTTTTTCTCTCCTTTAGCATGCTTGATTGCAAGATTACCTTGCTTTATATACTGAATCAGCAGTTAATTTTTAAATGTGTTAGCAATACATGTTTTCAAATTTGATCAAATTTTTAAAAAATTCACCTAAGAGAATAAAAAAATGAAGCAATACCTAGCATTTATTGTGTTCATATTGTGTGCTGTCAGGTATGAAATCAAGCACCCAACAAATATTAAACAAGAATAAACGATGAATGTGATAGTAAGACAAATTTTTAAGCTACGACACATTGAACAGCTTGTCAGAGTCGGTCACATATGCATACACATATGGAGTAGATTTTGATTTAGGTGATATTAGGAAACCCCAAACCTACAGTTTCTCTCTCCAAAAGAAATTTGAAATTTTACTAATCAAGATATGTTTTTTGGATTCTGTCATTATCCCTCAGGAATATTTTAAGCAGAACAACATTCCCAAGTTCTACTTCCCTAAGGTACTCTAAATCTCTTTCTCTTTGCTATATCCCTTATTTTCCCATTCATGATTCTCTTTGTCTTTGTACATTTTTTTTGGCCTTCTATAAGTTAATAGCTTGCAAAGAGTATAATGAAGTCCCTAGACATTCTCCTTATATTAAAAGAAATCTCACCCCTAGATGCCATATTCAAATTATTTCCCAGAATGAAAAAAATAATCAGATCTTAGAAGAGCTCAGCTTGCTTCTCCCTTTCCTTCTTTCCCTGTTTTCTTTCCTCCAAAATCCTATTGTTAAAGACCGAAAGGCCTATCCATGAGCTGATCTGGGCATTGGGGGTAGGGGACCTGTGTGCCCATTTGTAACTTCTAAAGCTTCCTGTGACTATTAGGGCAGAATGGCTTATAAAATGCTGTCCTATCAAGATTCGATCCTCCAGGGAGGATGGATCCAAGTTTGTATATTTTTGGAAGGCTTCTTCTAGTTTGTTTCTGAAGAGAGCCGGGTTCTCCTCCTTGCCCTGGGTGATTTCCCTAATCTTTTCATCGTTACAGGCTTCTTGATGTAGTTCCTCATTCCCACCAGTAGGCAATCTATCCTTGCATCGGTGCTCCAGGTCACCGCCTGAGAATTGTGTCCCCAGTCAGGATTCTGGTCTGGGACGGCTTGGGCAGCAGGCTGGTTAGTGCTGGGGTTCTGGGTATGCAGCTGGTCTGCTTATTTATGAGCCTCCTCCCAGATCCACTGTTTCTCATCTGGGAAACAGCAGGTGGTCAGAATTATATGCATATCCCACCATGACATACTAAATGCTAAAGTGCGTATGGAAATTGCCAGTGAAATGTGAAGGGTCCTCCAAAAAACTCTCTAACCTGTCTTTATATTGTTGTGAATTGGTTATAGAGAAAGGCACTTGTGCCCTTATAACTCCTTCAGTGCCTGCTACCTCCCTCAAGGGTAGGAGTGTAGGAGTGGTAGGGAGATAAGAAGTGCCACTCTCAGTATGGCCCGCTGGGCTGGGTTTTCCCTCAGCTGGTGGTTTTGGGTAGTCTGTATAGTAAGGTGGTGGAGAGGTTGATCCCTCTGAGGTAGGAGAAGAGGCTCCAGAACTCTGGGCTCCCCTTAATTCCCTCTGAGAGACAGGTGGGGAACTAAGGAGGGTATCTTCTAATTGATCAATACTTGGGCCCATAAATTCTATCCAGGTGGGTCCAGAACAAAACAAGAGATCATGGTACAGAGCCATAAAGACCTGCATGTAAGGAATTTCAAACCGTTAGCCTTCCCTCTGGCAGAATAAATCTAATTGTAGTATGGTATTATAATTATTGCTTCCATTCTTAGGCCATATCTCTCCATCCCCTAATTTATACTGGGGCCAAGCAGTGTTACAAAAGAAAACTAATGCCTTCTTTTAAATTTTTAGTGTCAAATTTATCCCAATTGCTAAGAATGCAGCCCAATGGCAATTTGGAAGGGATGGAAGGTGTGGTTCCCATCTCGACTGCGGTGATGCTGAAGAGTAGGGAAAAAGCCCACAAAGATACTCCTTTGCAATGTAGAGGCATCCCTCTTTGTTTGCCTCAGGAGATTTCCTAGTGGGCCACAGGGTGTCCCTCAGGATCCCACTGACCTACCAGACATCTCTGGCAAAAGAAATCCTAGTGAGTGTTGGCTATTAGAAATCTAAAAGACTTGAGAGGATCACTACAGTCTACCTTTGCTTCTTTTCCTATGCTTGATTCAGAGGTTCCACGTTCCCTGGACACTATTTGTATAATTCATGAACCCATTGAGTGTCTAGGCTGCAAAGAACTCTAGGGAGAGAACCCCTCCAGCATCCTTGAGCAATTGCCTATAATCCTGAAGACCCCAGACCCATTGCTCTGCCCAGGTGGCCTGAGTATAGGAATTTCCATTCCTATATTCTCCATCTACAGAGACTCTCATCATTCTGTAAGCCTTCAGATCTGCACCAAAGGAGGTGTCTTACTAGCAAAATAGTTTCTGGCCCTACAAACCACCAAGAGGGGCATCAAGATGACCTTATTATAAAATGACCCTTTTCCAATTCAAGAAGAGGACACTTGGGTGTTCTATCTAATTTTTCCAGAGCTTTAAGAAATTGCACTTGAGTCTGAAATTTCTCCAGAAGGGACCTCAAGAGGTGTCTCAAGTTACCCCCTTCATACAAGAGGTGGATCTCATAGCAGGATGATGGCCCAAGAGGGCCAGTTAACATGCCCCTATAGAGGCAAGTAAACCACTTTAGAATTTCAAATCCATCTAATTTGGTAAGAGTGGCCTGACATGGCCATTGGGGGTAACAAATAACCAGCAGGCACTGTTAAGCGGCTCTGGCCAATGTTGCCGTTTGCAGTGATAATATATACTTAGCAATGAGACCACTAGTAACCCTGAAATAGACATTCTGGGTACAAATACAACAGGAACCCTTCCTATACAACAGGCAGAGTATAGATGCAGGTGTGAGGGACAAAAATCAGCTGGGGAAACAAGCATAAAAAGCTGTCTGTGGGCCTGGCAAGGAGACTTCCAAAGGAAGTCATAGTAAAGGCAAGGGGGTAACTGCTATCCCATGTGGAAGGTCAAACTATGCCTATAGAGGAGCAACCATGGGTGGGGCAGTGTCTTGTGGTTTTCATAGTGTGCCTGATCAGTGTGCAGACATTTCCTTGCTCCTGGTGGGGACTAAAGCTAACCCCATTCCATACCCAGGTTATCCTACCACAGGTGTCTTCAAGCGGCAGGCACCTTTGTGGCCTTTAACTGCCTGACCTGTGCCCACAATTTAGCAGCCAACCTTCCATCAGGGGACATCAGCCTCAATGAAATGGAATAGAAACATACAATCAAGTAGATGGTGATGGAAAGTGGGCACACCTGGGCACCAGGGCAGCAAAGGCCGCTTACCACTCCACCTTCTTTTGGCCATGGCTCAACAAAAACTCACAGGTGGGCACAGGTAACCAGGTTCTTGGTGATCACAAACAATGTATTGAACCAAACCCAGAGGGTTTATAGCAGAAAGAGACAGAGCAGATTTATTAAGTGATAGTACACTCCACAGAACATGGGAGCAGGTCAACACTGAGGAGAGATTGACCCTCAGTGGCTGGAGGGATTCTGTTCTTATAGAGCAAATATTTCCTGGCTAGTTTTGGTGAGCTTTTATTGTACATGTACAGGTAGTTATATAGTTATATTACTTTTAAGCTACTGCGCATATGGTCTCCCATGATTTTCCTTGATTGCTCACTGGGGGAGAGGGGGCTCACCATGCTAATTTATTATGATGCTATTATAACAGGGTCATGTAGCATCTTCTGTGTAGGTGCAGTCATGATTCACCATGATGCAGCACTTTTCCAGAAAGCGGGAAAGACTGGTCTCAGAACAGGGTCTCTGTCCGGTATAAATGTCTCTTGTCTTAGTCCTGGGGCACCTCCCGAGTTATTTCATTCCTAAAGAAGCAGTCATAGAATAAGGTCTCTGTTTTGTATCGGTGTCCTTTCTCTTAGTTCTGGGACGCCTCCGGAGTTTCCTCACTCCTGACTATCTCCTGCCTCAGGGCCTCTATTCAGTCAAGGAATGGGCTCAGTCAACCCCACAAGAGTTCTAAAGCTGGACTAGTCCTTCAGAGTGGCCCTGAGTTGAAGCAAGGGGCCTGTGTTTGAGAGCCTCACTGGACCACAGATTGTCCCTGAGAAGAAGATGACCTTGGGCAATATGGGTCTCCTCAGCTAAGGCAAATTTCTAGAAAGATTAGACAGCTGAGGACTATTTATGTGGAGTGGATGTAGGATACGTCTCTAGGATAAGTCTCAGCATCTAGGATAGGTCTCAATGTTAAAGGGAAAGAAACTATTTAAAGTGGTTTTGTGTGTGATTTTGAGATGCAGATTTCCACTCCCTCCCTCTATTCTCTCTGTACCAGCAGGGGAGGTTCTGGCAGCGTGGTGAGTAGAAATAGCCAAAAGAATTTCCAAACTTAGTATTTCCATATTTTATGTGCAATGTGGAGACTAGGGTTTGAAAAAGGTGAAGAAGAGGACTGAGGATCCTACATTTGTAGGGAGCTAGTCCTGCTCCTTGGAAGCACTCTAGGAAGAATGCAAAAAAAGAATCTATGTGGCATTTCTAAGGAGAGGGAACTGGGGCGTCAGAGTAAAGGCAAGGGGTAAAGGCAGAGTAAAGCCAAGCCTCATGAGATCACTCTGTGAGGAGCCGAATCTGAGCAGGTTGTGCAGATGAGCACAAGGGACACCCTGGCAATCATTCGTGTGGTCACACACCGTTACCAAAGGGGGTCCCCTTCCCCCACCCACGGAATCAGTGGCACTGTGTAAGAGCCTGTCATCTGTGAGGGAGGAGGGAATCATAAACATGAAAAGGCTTGACCGTCTTACCAGCATGCAGGACGAGGGCTTAGAATAAAAGTAATGATAGGTCATAGACAATGCAAAATTACAGTATTTCTTGCAAACCTAAGTTTCTGGCCTGAGCTCTATAACTGGTTGAAACCTATGCCAAACTAGCTCAGAAATGGAAAATTGAAACTGTGCAACCCCTTCACCAGTATAGAATGCTCCAAGATATTTTCATACCATATTTTAAAATTGTTGCTAACATGGATGGACAGTCTGTCTTCTACAGAAAGTGAGGTACAGGCGATAATGTTCATATTGCTAGAGAAATAAGAGGCAGAAAATGATCTGGTACAGTTTTCTGGTAACGCAGAAAACTGTATTTGAACAACAATAAAATTCAAAAGTATTTAATAAAAAATAGAGAAAAATAAAGAAAATGATCTGGGAAGTCCAAATGACTTGTAGAAGACCTGAAGATATTGATCCAAGCAGAACAATAACAGAAACACAACGGAAGGGGCCAACATTTGAGAGTTCACCTAAAAAATGAAAGTAATCTTATAAGCAGTATGTGCTGGCAATATTTAATATTTCTTTTAGAATTTTAATAAAAAATCAGATACTAAACAAACAAAAATTTTTAAATGAATGAGGAAATACCTGGGTGCCTCTGCAGTCAACTACATGTCTATTTTTGAGGAACAAAAGAGTTTTTGCTGAGTCCAACCTAGAAAGTGTTGGAGATTATGTAATAAATATATAATGACTTTAGCCCATTTGTTTCAGTTTTTTGGTGTGCCTATGGAATAGCAGCCTTCAGCACTAGGATATTTATATATTTCAAAGGAGTGTTAAATTCTGTCAACTTGAAGCCCATTCAATGTGCTTATTTTTAAAAATTCAAGCATACATTATGTATTACACAAGTTCTCTGGAAAAATCAATGATACCAGCAGGGGAGAAAACAAAGACTCTTAAAGAAAAGCTGAAATCATAAAATAAAGATAGTTTATTAGTGATACTACTGTATATAGAAAAAATTTGAATTTAGTATCTCAAAGTGTAGCAAATTATTTAAACTTCTGGATAGAATTTTGTGAGATGTAACCTAAAATTGCATTATAAAGCTTATGTTATACCAGCATTTACATGTAGCAATTTTGTTCACATTCCATCAGTATTGACCTTTATGAATTTGAGGCAAAGTTAAAAGAGGTATCAGCTCTTCTTGGCCTGAATGGAAAAGAAATGTTGATAGGTTGCTACTGGAGGTCATTAAGCAGCCGGATATGGAAATCAATAAAACTATGCATTTATGTAAGAGAAGGCTATTGAACACAAAATTACAAGATTAACAGTAAGGTTCTATTGAGAGGTTTGTATTCAAGTTAGACTTCTCAGAAGCCCTGTCATGCTCAGAAATAACTATAGCAATATGCAGGAAAGCAGATGGAATTTGGCACCATTTCAGACTCTACAGATTGGATGTTATGTATTAAATTACATGCAATTGGGAAATTATGAATGGGTCTTTGAGATATAAAATGTCAACCATTTCCTGTTACACAGCAATTGGTTTGATTTATAAAGACTTTATAAATAGTGAAATAAAAGGAAATGTATCTACTAAAATATTAGAGCAGAATAGGAAAAAATCAGTGAGGTTATCAATTACAAAGGAGGCCATTTCTTTTCAAATGGAAAATGTTGACATTACCTTAAGAGATGAAAGTAATGAATCAGTTTACCTTGTATTACCATTCTAGCAAAATGTAGAAAACATCGTGATAGCCAAAAGACCAATAGACAAAGATACAAAATAAATAATGCAGGACAAAGTCTAGCTTTGAAATGGAAGAAAAAGCCTAATTGCTATTTTCCCCCATTGTTCCAAAGCCCATCTATTTGTTCTCTGATATATCTGCAGAGTTTATTTTGCTTCTGACTGTGTGGTAATCAAAGTCTTGCCCCAGGTATAGCTAAATACTCAACCTCTGTTTTAGGGGAGCCAGTAGTAAAAATAGCCAAGCACTGGGATTTAACGTGTGGACTAAAAACTCAAGGACTGCAGCTTGGCGGGAGTGCTGGTTTTTCTAGGCAGTAATTTCACTAAGCAACACAAAGCATACTTGGTTTATATAGTAATTGAGTCAATGAGCCAACCCACTTTGTATTTACATATCATGTTCTCTTATGTCCCTTATCTTTAAGCTATAACTCCAGGGCTCTTGCTGTTTAATGAAAGTTGCAAATGAAACCTCACTGCAGTAAAATTCACCAGAACTTGCCATTTGTCTGAGAGAGCATTTTTGTAACAGTTTCTTTCATCAGAATCCCTAGTTCTGAATGATCTGAATAGGTAATATTGCTTTATTTCTCTTTCTTTAGGAGTAGATATTATCCCATATCCAGCAATATAATCATGGATGTCTTCTGGTCCTAAGTAAACTCTGGATGTTCAAAAGATGTAGAAATGTATTGAGCCATTACCCAGGTCTATTTAGGCTTTTCTCTGGTTTTCCAAAGCCCTGAAGAGTCCTTTAAAGAGGCATTTAACACATGCTCCTCCTCTGTCCAATTTACTCCAGAGGCAATTCCTATTATAGGAGATGGATAAACCCCAGAAAGATTTAAACAGTAGTCTCTTCTCTCAGCCCAAACACAGAGTTAGTTGATATATAAAATAGGTGCTTAAAGTGCATGTGGAGCAGAGAGAAAAGAGGTCCCCCTTACAAACCATATGCAAAATAAACAAAAAATATTTTAGAAACAAATTTGTCAGCCTTGTAAAATAAAACACATTCTGGGCTTAGTAAGGAGAGACCTTATTCAAAGGAATAATTGTAAGGGGCGGGGGGGTCACTATTAGAATAGGAACTGGGGGACTGTTGCAGCAGGGGGAACACTATAACCATAAAATCTACAGTCTTGTAACAGCACAGGAACTTTATTTAATATGACTTTTTCCTTAATTCAAGCTAGCTTTGTCCGGTCTACTGGCACCGTAACATACTGCAGGACCCCAACTTCCTTCATCAGTAAGCCCTTAATACATCGGGATCTGGTCAGCATCAAACTGTCTTAAGAATAAAGCTACAGATCTATTGATCAACGGAACAGAGTTTCAGTTAAACTAAAGATGTCTTGACCTCAGTTGTTTTTCAAGCAAACAGGCCCATGAAAGCTGCAAAACCCTGTGGCCACATCCTCATGAAACCAGGCAGAAGGACACCGTGGCCAACATCAGGACCTGATACAATGATCCACTACTCCCTACCCTGTTCCCAACCAATCAGTAGATCCCATGACCCCAACTCCATTAGTCACCATGGTTAATGATTTTCCCTGTGTCCAACCTGCCCCTGTGCGAGCCATCAGGGAGCCAGAGCTTAGAGCACTAGCTCACCTACGTCTCTGGGCTTGTCAACACTTCCTTAAAAAAACCTCTACTTTCTTTGCTGCAAACTCCTGTTCATGTTTCATTTGGCTTTGATGTAGGCAGGCACACAGACTCCTTTCGTCTAGTAACAGTCCTAAAAGCTAAGCAAAGATGATTTTCTTTTATAGAAAGGAATCAATAAAAGTAGGTAGAGGATAAGATGTGGGGAAGTGGGACGAAAGGTGTGTGGAAAATAAAAGAGGTTCTATGGAAAGGTACCTCACAGGGTGATCTTACCATGAATTTTTAACTGGGCAGGTCATGGTGTGTAGTCACACCCAGGCATTTAACTTTTGGTAAAAGGTTTATGTTTGCCTTAAACAAGCTCTGTCCATTGTTTCTATGCATCTAGGTTAACAAACCTGTGAAATACTATAACTACTCGCAGAGCACTTAATCTTGTTAACTATCCTGTAATCCAATCCTTGTTTTGCTTTCCTCTACTTCCCTGTAATCCTTCTTAAATTCTCCCCTTGATTTCAAATGCATAAAATATTAACTGCAACACTGTTATTCTCAGGAGCATTTGAGATCTTGCCTCCTAGCGTATGTGGTCAGTTAAGCTCAGATAAACTCTTATAAAAATTCTCCATAGATTTAGATGATTTTTATGTCAAGAGCTGGTAGGATCTAATAGCAGGTCAGAGAAAAGGTTTTACCCTGAGACCAACCTATTTTCCAGTTCTTCAGGAGGGGCCCAGAAGAAGGGTTTGATGCTATATCAGGTTGAGGGCAGGCCAAAGTGCAAGGACCTGGGGGGAGGATTGAATTGTACCAAAATTTGGTTAACAAGCACTTTCTTCTAATTAATTAGTGGGGACAGAAGTTCAGTTAATTATTTATGAGATGAAAAAGGGAAGTTGGAGGGTCTGTATGTGTCCTGTCTTAGGGAAGCAAAAGAGGCACCCCAGAGCCTTACCTGAGTGTACAAGTCATATGGGGACACGTGGATCTTTGCAGTGTTGTTGTTGGTTTTTTTTTTTTTTCCAGAACACAGAAGGGTGAGGATGTTCCTTCTAACTTCATTGTTTATCAGAGCACAGAGATCAGGGAAAATTCGACATTTTGGTCTTTTATATAAAGACATATTTACTGATATGAGAATTGCTCATCTTGGATTTCCAGTCTCTAGTGTTGGCCTGACACATAACAGATTTTCAGGGTTTTACAAGGTCAAGGGTAAGATCTCTTATCTTCTACAAGCAATGTTATGAACATCTTATGTATTTTCAACACCATTTCTTCCTTGGCATAGGCTTACCAACAGGCAAAAGTCTGAATGTAGGAGTACAAAAGAAATGAAGTATTCTCCAGCTGTCTTTAAAATCCTTAAAGTTAGTACAATCCTATTTTTGACATATTTGACAAGGGGTAGAAGGAGGCCTGTGATTGCTAATTAAGATCACAGACCACCACAAAGGTTGGTTCTTTGGGAGAAGTGTGAATTGATTTTGTATGAACACAAGCCAGTTTAAATTGACTTAGGAAACCACGTCTGCAGACACTCCGACTTTTTACTCAGAGACACCTCCATCATCATGGCCACACTGCCTCGCTAGATAATTGAGGTCATTTGTTGTGGTTATTGGTGTCACTTGTGCTACTCTTATCCTTCAGTTTCACACTGATCTGATCTTTCCACAGAACATGAGGAATATTAAAATACCCAACTGACCTTAATGGATTCCTTCACTCTTTCCTGCTGAAACAAAGGCCCATGGTGTACTTCAAGAGTCTACATAACTGGAGATGACACAGTGACTGGGGATTGCAGAAAGGAGAGTGGGGGCTCTGCACAAAGCAGCACAAGTCTTAGGAGAGAAAAGAGATAAGTTCAGATCATTCTATTTCTTATTTCATTTAACCTCTGCTACACAACGTCTCTTAATGCCCAAAGTCTTATCGACTTATTTATAAATATCTTTCAAAATAATGTTGCTGAATTAGGCCCTTTACTTTATTCTATGTATTTTTCAGTCTCTATGAGTGATAGTTTCTACAAAGTCAGAATGTATTCTTGCACATATCTGCCAGTAATGACATAGCCAAAAACAAACAAAACAGTTTGGTTACGGTGGATAAATCATTTTTTTCCAGCTCACTGATGAAAATGATTATGTCTCTGGTAAATAATGTTGACCCTGAATAGATACGGCCCGACTTCCTGAGCGCCAGAGAACAAGTGCCCTGCTGTTCTCCGCAGCTCTGCTTGTTGTACCACCTGTTCTCGCCTTTCAAACCTACACCCCCAGGGACTGATCAATCAACAGATGCCATGGGCTTAATGCCTCCCAAGCACCTCCTCAGGTTCTTCAGGGACCACCCAGGCGAAGTAATTATGAAAGACTTTATTGGTGACTCATGGGTGCTGTAGACGAAAGGTGAAGTGGCAGCATGGGGCTCGCAAACAGAAATCCAGAACTGCTGCCAGGACTGAGTGTTCCCCTAGAAACTGGTCCCTAACCCCCGCTTGGATTTTCACTTTCAAGACACACACACTCACACACCCAGACGTTCTGTGGTCTTTAGTGAATGCCCAAATGGTTTCATTGTAAATACACTTTTAACCATTTCAACAGAAAACACTTTCTCTACTATCTTCAAATTTATGATATGTATATATTTAAAGTTTAAATATATTTATATTTACATACCTACATAAATTATTATACATGTCTATAAATTTATATGCATGTATACATTATTATATTAAATATACATTACATATATAGAATGCATGTATTAAATTATATGTTATATATAAAGTAATTTTTATACATATATTTAAGTATTTTTGCTCCTTCTCCTCCTTTTGGTGAGATGCTTGATAATTCCAGTATCACTTCACTCCTGGGTAGACCACCCCTGAAAATGAGTACTGGGCTCAGATACATTCCTAACATTTCGTGAATCCTTCACCTAATTAATGAGAGGTGAGTCTCTTAACCTATTGTCCAGGTCCCATGGCAGATTATTAGCACTATTGCTTTGATGGATCTTTTTAAGTGTTCCTCTCGGGAAAGATATTTGAAAGTCACATTTAAATAAAGATCCAAAAATTACCGAACATTAATTCTCTTCTAGTCTCAAATGCTATTTCTGGCGAAGGTTATGGAGGCAATTTTAACGGGAGAAATACACCATTATTTAGTTACCCCGATTCCCAATATGCAGCAAAGGACTTTTGCTAATCTTTTATTCCCCGACCTTCTCTAATGATATAATGGATTTCATTCATCTTGGAAACACAGAGAATGAAGTGAAAGAAAAGAACTAGCGCTCATGGAGGTTTATTTTATCTCTTCAACCCAAACACCACCCTCAGGGAGGCAGCATCTTGATCAAAGCACTCACACGCCTTGCAACTTAATGTCGCATCCAAGAAAATCCTTTCCCTTCTCTCTCCCCTCTTGTCCTCAATTGATACATTAGAGTGAAACCAAAGAGATTTTTTTTCTCACATAGAATTAAAAAGCAGAAAGAACCAAAATCCAATTCACTCCAAAAGGGAGACAAACTCAGGGAGTATAAGCAACTTGCCCAAAGACATAAGCTTGTTAGCAGCAACCAGGACTGGAGAGAAAGTCTCCTGATACCAGCGTTCTTCTTCCTCCCTCAGGAGGCCACTTAAGGATAACTTATGAATTAGTCATTTAAAAAAAATCAAGCATCTATCCCGTCCTGTCCTGCCTTAAGACAAAAATTTAAAATTAAGGAGGCTTAGATGTCAAAAAGAAAAATGATGGACTTGCAATTACATTTAATTTTTCTAATACGTACAGTATAAACTGTTTGTGGAAGAAAAACAAAGGGGAAAAGAGCTTGGAAATGTTGTTAAATTTACAAAACTTTTAGGTAAAGTACAACAACCAAAATACTAACCAATGGTGGAGTAAGACATCAAAAACACAAAGGTATGCTAAATACAACTTCACAAAGTGTTTCTACCGTCAGGAAGGCAGGAGGAGCCCAATGAAGGAAGAATGAGAATATTGGTGGGCAAGACTGGAAATGAAGATGCTCTGGATGGCAAAATTCATCTATTAAAAAGGCAAAGAGGAATATAATTCGCATATTAAATGAACACAAAGTTCTGTCATCAAACATTGATTTTGCATTTAAGCATCATAGGGGACCTCAGTCAAAAAGCAAAGATAAGCCAATATTGCAAAGCCACAGAACTAGAGAGGAATGATCAGAGAATTTTATTTCAGGGAAAATGAGAGAACAGTTAATGTAATAGTTAAATAAAAGGCTGATTCATCCCTCTGTATACACATGTAAATCCTATTATCTTCGAAGGGAGTTGATGCATGTCCAAAAGAGCTGCTGCTTTCTGTCTTGGGCAAGCAAGTGGGACTGTATGAGTAGCAGCATGCGGGCAGGGATTACAGGTAGTATTAATGAAATCAGGGCATGGATGGGACTTCTTCTAAGACACTCATCCTCAATGGAAAAGGGTTTTCAGATATAAGCCATGGATCACCTAGGTAGCACAGATTTACATCCAGTCCTCAGCGAGAAGAGCACTGAATTTGCCTTCCACATCCTAGAATTCTATCACAAGTGGCTGCTGCAGTTAAGACACAGGAACCTTTTCAGGTAAGCCCCAATGTCTACCACGTCAGATGTACAATATTCTCTCTTAGACTTAAAGTTAGTATTGACCTTATTTATAGTAAGTCTTCCAAAGTGTATATTCCACACCCTTTTATAATTACATACAATGCTTAAATTAATTTTTAAAAATGCCACCTTTACTCTCCGCATGCCCACACCGATTTACTACACATCTAATAAATAACACAGAAATTCATGTGAAGATTTTCCATGGCCACCAGTAAATACCACTACATAAAAGTGTACATAACTATAATTAATTGAAAGTAGTACTTTAAAGTCTCAGAGGCATCAGTGTTAATTTTTAGGACAAATGCTAATCACATACTAGGAGTTAATTAGAAAGCTCTCAGCTGGTAAAAGTTGGCAATTCAAGCTTTATTTGGACTCCATACCAACTGGTAAGAGGCTATGCGGCTAATAGAATACTTGCCCAAAAATAACATCTGCCAGTTGTGGTATCACAGAGGATAGGATCTAGTCTAATGCTCTGGCCAGATATTGCCCCACTTGTATTTTTTGTAGCCAGGATGCTATGGCCAGCTTACTCCCTATGTCCACCTTTTGATCCCTAATGAATGAGGATGTAGAGATTTCTTGGAGAAACTGGGAAGGTAATTTGGTCACCAAAGATCAGCTCTAGGACAACAAAATTATAAAAGACAGAGAGAATAAATGAAATCACTTTTGAATCTCCTATTGGACAGGTGAGATGTTCCTGCAAGGGGAAACAGAAATACCTTACTGAAGAGGAGGGCTTCAGGAGCCCTGGACTGGATCCCGGGTGCTAGCTGACTATTACTGAGGAAGCCAACTTTAGCATGGTGGTTTTGCTCATAGTTGATGCTATAGACTTATATCAGCAGTTATGAGGTATTTATGTATTTACTTTATTTTTTTAATTTTTAAATATTTTATTGTTATTCTATTACAGCTGCCCCAGTTTTTTCCCCTTTGCCCTCCTCCGCTCAGCCCACCCCTTCCTTGCTCCCACAGTCAATCCCCACCCTGTTGTTCATGTCCATGGGTCATTCATACATGTTCTTCGATTAGTCCCTGTATTTTAAAACACTCTAATTCCTTTTCTTCCTATGGGCTTTCCTATGAAGTGGCAGAAAAAGAACTTATACCTTGTATGTTTGGGGTACATAATGCTTGGGACACCCCTGGTGATATGTTCTCCTTATGAATGTCATCAGTCCCTCACAGTGCACCAGCTAGGGTGCACCACTCAGCTGGTGTCATTGAAAGTCATTTCTCCAGTTTGGGGATTGATGACATTAGAGGTTGGGAGAAAAGGGAAACGGAGAGAACAAGGCAGTTGTGGGCAAGTAAATGAAGAAGCAGCACTGTGTGAGCAGAGTGTTCTCTCTTCTTCAGAAGAGCAGCTTCCACTTGGGGAGCTGCAGATGGCTGGGAAAATTTTAAATCAGAACTAGTGTCAGGAAGCAGCAACTACACGTCAGGTCATAGGACCGAAAACAGGACTGGTTGGAGCGGCAGGAAAACACAAAAATAGCATGGAAGAATCCAGGATGATGTCTGCTAGAGACAGGGACTTTGTTCCAAACCCAGGTGCTTCTACTAGTTGAAGACAACAAATCAATCCCCCGAACCAGGGAGAGTTAAAAGAGAGTTAAACACTCCTTCTTCTGTGTGCTAGAAACATGTCTTACAATGCATAATAAATGGAATTATTCATCTACTTAACTGTTTCCCTCGCTAAATTGTTAGCTTCTAAAAGAGCTGGGACCATGTCTTCTCTCTCTGCCTGTCCCCTGCACCTCAAGTAGTTCTCGGCATAAAATAGAGGCTCAAAAATGTCTATTGAAAGAGAAAGTATATAGGTCCTTGGAAGAGGCAGCTGATTCGGAGCAACAGCACCCAGGGGGTGTTTAGGAAACTGGCGTTGCAGTTCTGTCTCTGGCAAAAACCAGCTATGAAAAGCTGGAAAAGCCATTTTCTATTTCTGAGACATTTTATTATTGGCAAATAAGCCTATTTTTCCAGATAACTTTACAGTTCTATTAATTTGAAGATAACATATAGGGTTTTATGAGGGGCGGGGTTCCTTATAGTAGCTAACTATCAGTTTTTACTCGATATGACACCTCCAAAATGGTAGAAGTTAAAAACCCAAATTTTGGACATTTTAACTCATTTTAGTAAGTATATTGCACACTTAAAATTAAATCAACTACTACCTCAATGATAATGTCAAGTTGTGAGAAATACATCCTTAATCTCTCCAAATCTCATGATAATATACTGTTCTTACCATTCCCATGTAAAAACTCAGAAGTTGTTATTATTTTGTACTAGTTTCATATTTTCTTTTATTTTTAATCTTTACCCAATAATATGTTTATTGATTTTAGAAAGAGAGAGGAGAAGAGAGAGGGAGAGAATAAGAGAAAAACATCAACTGGTTGCCTTTGGTATGCTCCCAGCCGGGGAACCAGCCTGTGACCTAGGTATGTGCCCTGACCAGGAGCCAAACCGGCAACCTTTTGCTGCCCAGGGTGACACTCCAACCAAATGAGCCACCCGGCCAGGGCTGTACTAGTTTCATTTCTGATTGGAAAGATAAGTATTAAGGTTGTGTGTTGAGTTGATGAGTCCTATTAATCTTCCAGATGACGTCTTTGTAAAAGAAAATAAGCACAAGCGTGAAGGACTGGCTCAGCTGCCTGTCCTCTGCAGGACTACGAGCACCCGCAAGCCTGAGGCTGAGTGCAGCCTGCCCTTTGTGATGGATAGAAGTCTGTTCTTGCCTCTGATGACGAGCTTAATAAACAGCACTGGACAAGGAAAAAATATTTTTAAAAAGAAAAAAAAAGTCTCATGTTTTCTGAATGTCTTTATTCTTCCAAAATGAGGAAGTTTTATAAAGACTGGGAATATTTAAAATGAATTGTGTAAGAGCATATTTATTTGTTTAATTATCTGTGTAAGCCATAGTATAATGAAAATATTATAATTGCACCACTTTTCAAAGAAACACTGTGGAGAAAATTGTAAACATCGTGGATGGGGGAATTACGCACACAAAGACTAATAGCTACAATAATGTTATTCAGAACTGTGCTGGTTATTTGCCCCTTAGGGGGTAAATTTGGAAAAAATATGTGTAAGGTTTAATCATGTGACTATCACTTAATGGGCATTGTATGCAGAAGTCACAGACACCACAGTGAACATTTAGTGGCAATTATTTATTTCAGTTATTCTCCTGCTACTTCGCTAGTATCTGCAATCACCATGCTCTCAAACACAGCAGCCTTTGTATGGCACCTGCCCAACAAGTAAGATGTGCTGGTGCTTATAACATAGAATTAACAATTAGAGATTTTTTTTTCTTTCAACACTTCATTGCTGAGGCCTTATTCTAAAGAGGAAAAGTAAAATAAAATGAGTAGATGTAGTTCTTCTATCCTGAGAATGAGGAATCTCCACTGGTAGTCTTTTTATTAAGTCTTTTACTTGGGGATTATTTGTCAATTATGTTAGAGAAAATGGCTTCTTTTATGGATAGAAGAGCAATCTGTGTTGTTTGTGAACTGTGCTGATTATTCTACGTTTGCCAGTTCTTTTTTTTTTATTCTCACTCGAGAACAGTTTTTCATTGCTTTTAGAGAGAAAAAGAAACATCAATGCAAGAGAGAAGCATTGATTGGTTGTCTTGCATAGGTGCCTGGACCAGGGAATTAAACTATAACCTATGTATGTGCCCTGACTAGGAATTGAATGCACAACCTTTTGATTATGGGCCAACACTCCAATCAACTCAGCCACACTGGCCAGGGCTGCATTTGCCAGTTCTTTTTATATATTCTTTTCTCTTCTCATTCTGCTCTATGCCTCAGGAGACTAACTCTTATGCATTGCATCTCCCACGTGCACCTGCCCATCTCTGAGTACCATGTCGTTCCTATAGTTCCCTTAACTTGTCCATGACTCTGAACTGCCACTTTAATAGAAATCTTATTATTTGAACCATCTGAGGTGAATTCTCTCTTTTTCCAAGACACTAGCCATAAGTCCTAATGTTCTTAATAATAGTTAATGATGCATGATTTTTAGAATGTTGAGTTGTTGTTTGATTACAGGTCAAATATTGCTATTACAGTTATCTGTGTGCTATTTCTTTCTCTAACAGTGTACTGTAGTGGATACCATGGTACTCTAACAAAAGAAGTAAATGGCTAGATTAAGTAGAGATAAAAAGTACTTGCTCTTTGTTTCAATTCAGGCTAACTCTGAGAGTCATCCCAACTCCAGATCTTGCCATGAATTGCCTAATGCCTCATTACTTACTTCACATGGGTCAGCTCCTTTCTCTGCCCAGTCTTGCAGATCTATCTCCTGAGAGCAGCCCCCAATAAATTTTCTGCATGCAACTCTCAGTTTCTAAGCATTTTTTCCCAAGGAATCCAATCTTGGTTGTGCAATGACTGAGGTCAGCCTGGACCTGAGTTAGTGAGGAAATATAGCTACAGCCCCGAATTCAGCAAACACTTAGACCATGACTATAAGAATCAAATCCTCCTATAGTCTATCATTAAAAAACAAAACAAAACAAAACAAAAGCACTGTAGCTACTAGTACAGCTATTACTGATGTTACAGAACCAGCCAATGGTGTTCTGGAACAGCCATGGGGTTTGATTGCCTGCCGCCAAGAAGTGTGACTCTCTAGGCAAGAGTTTGGTGGAAAAGGAAAGGGGTTATTTTTCTAAAGGTTATACAGATTTAGAATAATGGCAGATTTCTGCCATTAAGTCCTGCTTCTTTTAAAAACACCCAAAAACAAGTAGTCCTGACTTCCTTTGCTAAAGTAGGCCAGTTTCAGAATATGCCACTCAGAGGAACCATCTTTAGAAAAGCAGAAGTCTGAAGCTCAGCATTCCCGGTCACAGTTCATCCCCAAGCATCTCTCATGTCTCTTTGTAACTGGCCAGGCAGGTCGCCTCAGCACCACCAGCCCTGCTGCCATCTTCCACAGGCAGACCTCCTGGCAGACTTCCTGGCTGACCCCCTGACCTCATGGCAGCCTTCTCTGCAGACCTCTTTCTAGACTTTGTGGCTAACTGACCATCAGACTTCCTGCTCCAATTTTAAATGCTCGGCTCAGAACTTCCTGCGTGATCTAACGTTGGGCTCTTCCTAAAGTATGTTAATGTCCACCATTTCGGTCAGCTCACCATTGTCTTTGACCCTCTTTCGGCTGCCATCTTTAGTCAGGGCAAGAGTTCCTAGTGACACACAGGCATCTGGGGAGGACAGCTACTCCTCTCCCCCGGAGCTCACACAGGCACTGGATGAGCTTCCCCCCCGGCTATGTCACAAGTCACTGCATGTTCTCATGGTCACTGCACAATTCTGCAGCTTCTGAGATCTTCCTTTCAGGAAGGCATGGGTTGTTAACCTGCCTTTGTAATGCAGTGTGTCTTAAATCCTGTATTTTCTGCTCTGTGGGCACCTCCCCTGCCCCCTACCTGCTCACGTGCAAGATTTGGGGGTGACAGTAGGGCTCCGTCACCCTCAGAGACCCATGCTCTGTATGCCATTACTGGGACTAGAAAACACACTTTCTTCTTTCCAGTGTTAGAGCTCTTTTTATTAGGCAACCCCAGAGAATTGACTTCAGTCTCAGAGAAATTGTGTTGTGTTCCATCAGGGACTGGGTAGGTGGACATTTGAATTGTACCAACCAGTTACCTCCTAAATCATCTCTCTTGTCTCCTGTCTTTATTATCTCTTATTTCAAGAATGTGCTTGTCATTGCTTCTTGTAATGGGTTTGTTCCATGAAACCAAATGAGAGCATAGGTTTCTACCTGAGGCAGCCAGCTTGTTATGACTATTAGGAGTGAAGCAAGTCAGTCTTGAAAGAGAGCTGATAAAAAGTAATCACTGGGTCAAAAAATTTCAGAAACAGGTTTAAAGTTTGAATTGCAAAAGTAAGAATATTGATAGGGATTGGTTGGGGCAAAAGCATGTCAGCAACAGGTGAAGAGACTTCTGGACATCTGCAAAAAAATTCGTGGGCTTTAGAGACTTGCCTACAAGTGTGTTGATAAGGGTAGATAAGGCATAAAAATTTTTTAAAGATTATTACTAACCTCATAATCTCTCTTCTCCCAATGACTCCTGAAGCAAGAATCATTAGTATGCTGATGATTGCTTTCAACAAGGAGCCAGGGAGGCTCACAGGAGCTACAAACAACAAGGTCCTCAGCACAAGCTACTGCAGTCAGCTAGATGAAACCAGAGCCTTGGCAGCGCAGAATGGAAAGGAGGAAGCAGAGAAAGAAGGTGGGCATGGAGCCTTTAAATCTATGACAATGTAATTAGCATCAAGAAAGAATGTCAGCATAACATGCATATAAGGTAACTGGGTATCTGAAATCACATTTTAATGAATGAAGTCTATTGAAATGATCAATAATAATTTTAAGGCTTCTTTATAAAATCAGCCTCACACAACTCTTCGTGGACTCTTTCTATGTATAACAGTATGAAATGAAATCAAAACAGAGAAAAAAATAGTCAGTGATTGAAAAAACCCTAAATGACCAATTTTCTTTGGAAATATATGTTTAAATACCATAGCTTAGAAACTCACATTAGTCTCTGTTTCAGTGTTTGAAAGTTAGCAACAGAACAATGCAATTTTCCTTGCAATGATAATATTGCTTCACCTACTTAATATAAACAAAAGATACAATCGCTCAATAAACAAAATGTGTTCATGTACCTCCCATTCTCCTCAGCAGTCTAGCTAAACAAGACAAACAAAAAAAAAGTAATCTAAGGTTATTCTTTCATGGAAATGCTTTTTTAATGAAAAATAAATCTATTTTAACTAGTACCCATTTAAACAGATTTAGAGTTAAGAATCCTCTTTGAATTCAGGCTAATAACTTGGGGTTGATTCTAAGTACTTGTAATCTAAATGGATTTTTACCGAAAGATTTGTTACTATAGCAGGCCAGGATTAGAGGGATTGACCCCACAAGTATGGATACTCAGAAACACTAAGAGACTTACTTACTCACAAAGCAGTCTTAATGAACTACAACTAACTGTGATAACCATTTTTCAAGGTGGTTTCTGCCTAATTTAATCACATCCATGGAGGTAATATTTTTAGGAAGGGGTGACCTTCAAGTTTTCTTTCATTTTAGAAACTCTCAATAATCTTCCAGGTATTTTAAACTCATACTGCTCTATGCAGGTGGCCATGTTTTCCCATAGCATTGCAATGAGGAATAGCAGATTTGTGTTCCATTTTCCTAGGAAGGCTGTTGACAAGGGTAAGGCACATGGTGCCTTCCATGGCATGCTTCCCCCATACCAACCCATTCCCATTATGGGTGCCAGGAGGGGCCATGGAAGCCTGAAATCTAAGATGCCCCAAGATTTCCACCCCATTGTGTATGTGCCCGGGGAAATTTTCCACTGGAGTGTCAGCAAGACCTGTGAATGTGATGGGATTGTTTCTCCTGTGAGTAAGTTGTACTATGAGGCAAAAGTGATGGGATTGTCACTCCTTACTCCTACAGACTTAAAGAAGAACGTTGGCATGTTGTGAAGAGGGTCCTACGGCAGGGAATAGTAGGTGGCTTCTAAGAGCTGAGGGCCTCAGTCCTACTAGTGCAAAGAACTGAATTCTGACAACAATCACATGAGTTTGGAAGAGAATCTCAGGCTCCAGAAAGGCAATCTCAAGTCCAGATGACAGCTTAGTTTTAACCTTATGAGACCATGAGCAGAGGACTCAAGTGGGATGCCTGATTTACTGGAGATGATAAATGGATGTTGTTTTAAGTTGCTTAGTTTGTGTTAATTTGCTACAAAGAAACAGAAAAGTAATACGGAGTGGGGGCATGGGAATGGTTGGGACATTGAATAATAGTAATGATCCTCATGTGGTATGTATGTAAATTACTTGGAGTTTCTCAAAGCTGCCTTGGCATATGTCCTATTAGCAAAGAAGGAGGCAGTATTGTCTGATGGATAAGAGAATGGACCATAGAGTGAAGTTACAGAGTTTGAATTCCCATTCTGCTACTTAATTACTGTCTAAATTCAAATAAGAAAATTAGCTTCTTTGTACCTCAGCTTCCGCTTTTATAAAACAGAGATAATAATAGTTCCTAGGGTTTTTGTAGTTATTAAATGGCCTCATCCATACAAAGTGCCCACCTGGGTGCGTAGTAACCATTAAATAAATTTTAGCTGTTAGGAGACTTATGTTGCAGGAATAGAAACTTCAATACACTAGCATAGGTGAATGTTTTTTTCTTTTTGTCTCAGCTAATAGAATAGTAAATGGGGGTGGTTTCAACGTGATGGGCTGGGACATAATGTCATCAGGGTATAGCTATCTATACCTTTTGTTATTCTTTCTTCTTTCTGTTGTCTTTATGCATTTTCTCATGCCCCTAATGGTAGACAGGTGACTTGAGTAAACGCAAAGGTCATATTGCTAAATCATACCTCATCTCTGTGAGAAAGAAAGGAAGGAAGAAAGGAAAGAGGAAATCAGAAAAGGAAGAAGGAATGAAAGAAAAGGAAGGAAGGAAGGAAGAAGCCTCTTTTTCCCCCCCAAAATCTAGCAAATCCCTGCTAGCGTTCAACAGTTTTGACTGAAATACATACAAACCCCGAACCAAGGAGAGGAGCCAGGGAGATGGAGCAGGATACTCTAAGGCACTCATGATTATTTCTTGAAATTGAGAGTGAGTCGATTCAATCCTGTTTAAAATTTATGACTGAGAATTGAGAGTATGATAGTTTCTCAAAAGAAAATCAATCCATTTGTTATGGATCGAATTGCGTATCCCCAAAAATAATTGGTTAAAGCTCTAACCTCCAGTACCTGTTAATGTAACCTTTGAAACACTTCTTGAACTCAGGGTCACTGGAAACTCAGTAAATAATTTGGCTTGTCTCCTTCTTTAGGAGACTTTCAAGAAAATTAAAGAAGAGATTCCAAAAGAAGAAATATAAAAGTGTATGAAGTGAAGTCAGAAATAACTCCTCAGAAATGAGTTAAGTGACCATAGGGCCTTCAAAGAATATGTTTTGGAAACCACTGTACATATCCTAGGGCCCAGAAAGCAGTATACACCTTCAATTACAGAGTCACGTTAAGTTGAAGTAGCTAATACATATAAACTTTACTTCTGTTCCTCTTAACACAAAGTATGTGAGCATGTGTATTCCTGTATTGGAGAAAAAGAAAGGAATACAGAAAAAAACCCTCAATCTACAATAAGCACCTACGATGTGCCCAGCTCTTATTTCACTTGATCACTGCAACAAGACTGTTAGGCAAATATCTGTGCTTATATTATAAGTGAAGAAAGGATAAAGGTCAGAAAATTAAGGAAGGTTTATAATATACTGTTGTAGGCTGAATATTGGTCCATAAAATAATGAGGATGTAGTCCCAGGAACCTGTAAGTTTTACCTTATTTGGAAAAAGTCTCCTTATCTTAAATTATCTAGGTAGATCCTAAATGCACTCACAAGTGCCCTAATAAGAGAGACACAAATTGAGACTCTACTACATGCAGAAGAGAAGGTGATATGAAGGTGGAGGCAGAGATAGGAATGATGCAGCCACAAACCAAGAAATTCCAGCAGCCACCAGAAGAAGCTGGAAGAAACAAGGAATATATATTCTCTTAGGGTCTCCAGAGGGAGTGCATTCCTCCCCAGTAAAACTGTTTTCAGACTTCTGGCTTCCAAAACTCTAGTCGATACATTTCTATTGTTTTAGCCCCAAGTTCATGGTAATCTATTACAGTAGCCATAGGAAACTAGCACATATATCTAACCAATAATTATTAGTGCTTTGTTATGTGATGAGCTCTGTTTAAAAAGTATTATGCAACAAACCTAAGAAGTAGGTAGTGTCAAAATTCACATTTTATAGTACAGGATACTGAAGCACAAAAGATTACCTAGTTCAGGTCACACAGCTAGTGAGTTAGAGTTGATGTCGGAGGCTCATGGGGAGGCCAAGAGAAGCCTAAACCCAGTGTCAATGTCCAAGTTCTTGTCACTGTGTAAGAAAGAATTCAAGAGTGAGACAGAGAAGGTCAGCAAAACACAAAGATTTCATTGAGGCAAAAGTACACACTCAGGTAGGGAGTGTTGGCAGGCTTCAGAAGTGTGTCACCCAAAGGGTCTTGGGAGCTAGGCTTATATTTTGGGCTAGTGCAGAGGACCTCATGAGGGGTGGAGCTGGGCAGAGTGGGTGAGGCACTGCCACCTTACCAACAGGAGGAGGAGTTTCATCCTTATTTGGTCCTTTCCAGAACTATCATGTCATCGGTGCATATCTGCAATGCTAATGATATTATAATGGCATGATTGGCTACAGGTCATCTTTTGTTCAGGGCACCTGGCCCAGCTGGGTAGAATGGGACCTTATTTGTTTCTGTGGTTTTCCTTGCAAGCCTGTTTCCGTATAGAGGGGAGGGAGGAGAGACCCAGTACCTCAATCGAACTATCCTGCTTCATGGTTACATATTATATCAGTTTGCTCAAAACTGTCCCAGTTATAGCATTGAAATTCTTATATTTCAGGAAATCTTTCCATCCCAAAGAAATCTGGATGGTTGATCACCCTATAGAGAGATTTGAATCCCGACACCCTTATGTACATAGGGTGTTCTTAACAACTCCAGCCCATACCTTCCATTTCAATTGCTGTCATTTAGGTAGTGAATCATGACGTGATTTGAATCACCCATGACTGATGTAAAGCCCATGCGTTGTTATACTGTAGCACACCACCAGGCACCTGGCGGAAGCTTTACTTTGCTTCCAAAGAATGGAAGCTACCCTGCTAAGGAATGCGGCAACAGGATGCCTCCCTCCCCAACCCCATTGTCAGGACCACCTCTCAAAGCAGGTCCTTATTTGTCCAGAAGTTTCCATGGAGTAAGGGCAAAGTTTTTGTTCCCCATGGGCTTCTGTCTTGAAATAAGACTTAAGACTCACTAAGCTCTGAGTGAAGAGTCAGGAGGGACAAGTTAGCTACTCACCTGGTCTATGATACTGTGACTCAACCTCAGCACTTTATTTCAGGTCCGGTCAATCTACAACATTGAATGCTCTTTCTGCAGTATGGATTTTTTCTATAAAAAGACCTTATAATTCTACTGATATCCATTTTCTGATAGCTATTGCTCTTGTTAAAAGTCCTGTGCCACAGCTAAAGTCATCTTTAAGTACATTACCAGTCATATTAGAAGAATAATTTCAGGCATTCTCTTGCATTTCCTTAACCTTCCTGAACTAAAAGCACTTTACTTTTTGGAGGTATATCAGAAATAAAGAAAGAAGACCACTACAGGCTGGATTTCTACTCCTCTAGTTCAGTCCTCTTAACTCTCCCCACCATCCATGCCTTTCCCCTCCCACAGAAGTCTCCCTTATCCTTCCTAGTTCATCTCAAATCCTGTCTTCTCCAGGAAGGTCTTCCCAACCTTATTTATACACCAATAATAGTAAAATAAAAATTTATACAATATTGTAATATCTTACTATGTGTCAAACACTGTGCTTTGTAAGTAGATAAATAATCTTAGATTAAATATACATGTAATCTTATTGAATCTTCACAGCCACCCTATGAAGTATGTAGTATTTTAATTATCTTAATTCACATATCAGATAATTAAGTGACAAAGAAGTTAGATAATTTGCCCAAAGTTACAATGCTCAAACCCAGATCTGTGTTCCCAATCTGTAAGCACATCGTGATAATTCTGCAAACATTCACTGAGTATGCTACTGCTTGGTGGTGCAGCATATATTCCTGGTTGTTGTTAAATAACTTTTCATACACATGTCTAGTTTATCCCAGGTGTATCTAGAAACTCCTAAATCATAGGAACTCTACTCTACACCTCTGAATCTTCAGCACTTAGCACAGTATCTTGCCTAGTATGAACACTGGTTTTTACCCAAATCTAACATGATGGCATGTATCTTGGAAGAAATTCAAGTACAGGAAGCAAGTGGCCTCTAGATGGTGGGAATAGCCCTGAGTTGAC
This sequence comes from Desmodus rotundus, assembly GCF_022682495.2. Classification (NCBI taxonomy): domain Eukaryota; kingdom Metazoa; phylum Chordata; class Mammalia; order Chiroptera; family Phyllostomidae; genus Desmodus; species Desmodus rotundus. Next base: position 81,792,895 of record NC_071388.1, on the reverse strand, counting down.
AACTACAAAGAATTGAAGTCTACCAAAACCCCAACTGAGACAGGAAAGAAATTCTTACCTAGAATTTTTGACAGGCAAGAGTCCTCCCAGATTTATGAACAACAGAACTGTAAACTAATAAATTTGTGTTATTTTAAGCCATCAAATTTATGATAATTTGTTATGGCAGCATAGAAAAACTAATGTAGTAAGTATCCAATAAATATCTGCTTTTGTATGTAAAAGGTTCACCTCAGTCTGGTGAGTTGAATGGGTGTTTGAAAGCATAATACGGTACAGCCTCCCTTCTTAAGGCACGGAAATTTCTCATTGAAACAGGACTCTTTGTTACCAAGCATAGTAAGGGATGTTAAAGGATAAAGACAGCATCGCTTCTCTCTGTAGGCAATTTCAGTGCTTTATCACCCATATGCTCAAGAAGTTCTTCCCATGACCAACACAGCTCTTTCTTGCCATTGATTTAGGATTATTCTCTCTTGACCATTTCCTTGTGGACATAGTTTATAACTGGTCAGCATCCTCCTACTCTATGTCCTACAAATTCTCAGATAGTAATCAAGTTTTCCCTTAGAGTTCTTCTCACCAGAATTTAACTTTTCCTTTAATGATTTTTTGATTTACATAATTATTTTATTTCCTTTATTTGGATGCCTTTTTAAATGGTTAAATAGGTGGCAATATATTTCGTTAGTGCTCAGGCAGGGCTAGAATTATAAAACAGATCCCTCACTTGCAAACTCTTTGTAGTGACAAACCATGCAACTTCCACAGCTGTAATATGTTGTATGAGATTTTCCAGCTTAGGTAAATATTTGTTCAGCAATAATTCTTCCTGGCTGCTTTCGATTTGTTTGGACCAAAGCCTACAAAATTCACATCGTTTTGTAAAATCTTTGGCCGAAAGAATTGAAAGGAGAGAGATAGAAAGCAGAGAGAGAGAGAGGGGATGAGAAATTATATTTTGAATGAAAAGACATTGTTATAAAAGTAGGTATCTTTTCTAGAAACTTTTATAAAGATATTCCTCTATCTGTATAAGGGCCAGCCTTTCCCAATCAAAGATTTGGCTTCTCGACTTCCTTTTAAATCTCAGTCAGCATTTCAAAAAATCAATATGCTTTAATAATAATTCATAATTCTTTCTGTGTTGCCTTTGTTAGCCAGTTGGAGCAGTTATATCTTGCTAGCTGAGTTTTTAGGAAAATACTCAACAGCAAAGCAGCATACACAAATCACAAGTGCAGAGTTCTAAGAAGCCTGCTTATTCTGCTGGGTATTGTAACAGTGTGAGCCAAGCATATCCAACAACTTTGACATAAGCAAAATCAAAGTCTTCTCTGGAAAAAGCAACTGGCCACTTGCCTAATGTTCTTGTTGTGCCCCTAGCATAGAAAGGTCATGGGTCCTGAAGAACTACCTTCATCGATCTAAGTCTATGGAACACCACCTATGCTCCTTGACCCTTAGAATGCCAAAGAGCCTCTTCAATTCATATACATGCCAAAACGCTTTTTGTAGAATGAATGAATGAATGAACGAATAAATAAAATATCTTTTAGAAATATGTCCTTGTGATAGTTTTATGTGTCAACTTGGCTGGGCTCTAGTATCCAGTTATTTAATCAAACACTAATATAGGTGTTTATTATGAAGCTATTTTGTACCGATGGTTAACGTCTACAATAAGCTGACTTAATTAAGGATTAGCCTCTGCAATGTGGGTGGGCCTCATCCATTAAGATGAAAGGCTTTAAGAGCAAAGGGAATTTCCGTGAAAAATTCTGCCTCAAGACGGCAACATCAGCCTCTTCGTCAGGAGTTTCTAGCCTGCCAGCCGCCCCACAAATGTTAGCCCTGCCAGCCCCACAGCCATGTAAGCTGTATGTAGCATAAATACTAGTTTAGTTTCTCTGGAGCTCTAAATAATAAAATATATTTTTGAATGTTTGTAGGTAATATCAGTGTTTAAATACATAAATTGATTGTAAATAGATTCCTGAGTAATAATATGCGTCACTATATATTTTTACAATTGATGAAAAAATACTAAAAGAATACTAGTACTAATGAGATATGTAAATTGTTGACATTAATCAAGGGTTTCTATACTGAAAAAAATTGGAAACTGTAAATGACTGCTCAGTTTGGGGAAAAAATTTCACCAACTCTATAGTACAACAGACCATACACATGACTAAAAGGTGAACTGAGTCTCAGAGTTTGAAATCATAGGCTGCTTTCAGCCAACTGCTGAGCTGCCATTATATGTGCTGCCTTCAGAACCAAAGCCCCTCCTCCTTGCCCTTCCATTTGTCACAGTATTACAACTGTCTGTATTCCCTCAGAAGCTCCAAGAGGACTACAATATCCACTCATAACAGTCAAAATAATAACTACCATATCCTGAGTGCATCCTACATGCCATAACTTTTTATAGAGTATTCCATGTATATGAGTTATTCTGAAAACCCTGCAAGATAGGAGTTATTTGTAACACTTGTTTTACACATGGAGAAAACTAGACCTTGGAGCAGTAACTGCCCAAAGTGTCCTTAGTTTTATGTTGACTCCTGCGTGCTCATAATAGATGTCCATTAATTACTTGGTGAATTAAGTAATACAGGTGCTCTAAAGGGAATTTGATGCAAATCATGTATTTAACAGATGAGGAAACTGAGTCCAAGACAGGTAACTGGCTTGTTCCCTAAGTACAGAAAATTAATGGCATTGTCACTACCAGAAGCCAGCTCTCTCATCTATTAGGTGAAGTCATCATAGATTTCATGTTTCTGCTCCTAACAGCTATAGCTTCCGAGGCCCTTTGTACTGGCAAGATATCCCTGCCCTGGCTAACCAGATATCATGCTGGGTCTGTCAGAGGGTGAGGGAAGTTAGTTGCTGATCTCTTTCTCTTATCCTCCCAAACCACCTCTATCCACAATCAATGCAGTCCCCAACAAAAGTAGATCATTGATCATTTCATTCTTCTCTTGATTAAAAACAACAAACAAATAAACCTAAAATTCCTCTTAACCCATCCAATTAGTAAGTTATGTATTTGAGTTTATAAATGTTACTTAAACCCTCCCAGTATGTGCAATGTTTGCACAGAACATGTGTAACTTCCACCCAAAAACTAGAAACCCCCCCCAAAATTGTGAATGTTCACCAGCCAGTGATTCTAAGAAATGATGATACAAATATCTCTTAGGCTTCTCAGTTCCCCAGTTCGGGACTATTTTTAGAAGTGTTAACTGGGAAAGCTAATTTTTGGTGAGAGACATGACCTAGAAATTAAAAGGGACCTTCATGTTCTATAGGGTCTAATCACTGGGATGTACACCTGAAACTAATAGAATACTGTATGTCAATTATAACTGAAAAATTAAAAAATGATTTATAAATAAATTTTAAAATTAAAAGGAAAATGATACAAGCTATAAGGTCTGGAGGTGAATTAAAGATTACTGGTGGTGCTGGTATTTTGCTGAATGTATAGATTTGGAACCAAACGCATACATCTTAAGTGTGTATATTGGAGAAAGTGTAATAGAATAAGCAAGCCTCAAATTCAGAGCAAAAATCCTGGGTTGAAAAAAAAAGCACACAATTCCAAACTCTCAGAAATTCTAGAATTAACAAATCTCTGGGCCATTGGAACACCTGAGTATCCCAAATATAAGTTATCTATTCATACGTCTTAGAGAGGTCTCTAAGCAGTGACCTGGATAGAGCCATTGGAGGAACCCACCCATCGATAAGCAATTATCTGTAATGAAGATAAATAAGCTTCACTTTTCCAAGAGTAAAATGAAAAGAGCTATAAGCTTCTACCCTTTCAAGCTCTGGTTCTTGGCCTATAGAGATCATCATTGTCCATCCAGAAATGTAAGCCTACAAAATTACACCACCTTTGATAACCAAATACATTGTCTTATCTCCTGAAATCCTCTAGCATAGGTGGAAATAATTAACTATGTACATTTTTAACCTGCCATTGTGATAATCAACTTAGACCTCTTTACCATATTCCAACTCCAGTGATTTTCGTCAGATTCTTCCAATATTTTAAGCATCTTCCTGCACCAGGTTTATTAGAATTTGTGGGGTTTTTTGTTTTTGTTTTTGTCTTTTCACTTGAATACTTTCTTCTTAACCTTCAGGTCCACCTAAATATACTCTTAGGAGTGGATTTCTCTGATCATACTACCTAAGTTAGCTCTTTTTACCTGTTATTCTCTATCATAAGCACATTTGTTTTCTTATAGTTCTTATCACAGTCTGTAATTTTTTGACGGCTTTTTTTTTTCCTGTTTTCTTTTGTAGAGAGTAAACTCATGGAGGTCAGACATTTTTATATCCTCAGATTCTATCAAAGTAACTGGCATAAAATAGATGCTCAATACCTATGGGTCAAATAAGTGTTCTGACAAAAACAGAAATGTGCAAAAATAAACATTGTACATTTGTGTCTGGTCTGAGATCATAGACCTGGTAGATGCCTGCAGTTCTGAAGTCTGCTTTTCCTCGTTCTGTGCAGACATATTAAGTTTGGGGCATTTTATCTAGAATTTTTTTACAAGACATACATAATATATGTAGTCAGTTTGGCATAAAATTCAGCACCACAGAGAATTACAATTCTTGAGAGACCTTAAAAGTTAAAAAGGACCAGGAATTTGGTCCTGACTATGTAATCTTAGGCTAATTATTTAACTTACATAAAATGCTTAAGTTAATTATTTTAGTTTCCTCCTCTGTTAAATAGAAATAATAATAATACCTTCCTGATTAAAAAGGTTATTGCCAGGATTTTTAAAAAAGCATATAAAAATTTTCATATGACAATAAAAACTCAAAAAAATGGTGGATATTTTTACTCTGATCATTTCAACTGACAATTGCTGTTCAGTCAGAAGAATCTGGTGAAGGATTCAGACAAAGAACATGTGTGCATGAGCCACGGACATGAACAGCAGTGTGGGGATTGACTGTGGGAGTGGGGGCAGGCTGGAGGAGGGGGGCACGGGGGGGGGGGGGAAATTGGGACAAGTGTCATAGCATAAACAACAAACTTTTAAAAAGTAAAATTTTAAAAATTATAAAAAGGAAGGAATCTGGAAGTGGCCCATTCACATGCTTTCCTTTCTCTAGACAACATTTAAACAATTTTTACAAAACTGAATATGGCAAGAGGCATAATAGTATTTTCAAAAAAATTTATATGAATTACAACAAGATATCTTACCCCTAGTTTTCCAAATGCAGATGGTAAATTTTAATGCCTTGGCCTGGTCGAACCCTTGATGTGGCATCAGGGAGAACATTTTCAAGAGCCGGTGATTTTCTAATCCTAAATACAGATTTGCGTTTGTTAACCAATTTGCTAATAACCAAGATCTTAGAACTGCCACATCAGCACTATTTACTTACCCTTCCACAGCATCCCTCCTATAATCTCACATTTCTCCACCAGGTGAGGTTGGGATGCGCACGGTTTAGTTCTCCTGCCTTAGGTCTTCTTTCTCTCTGAAAGTCAGTGAAATGCTTTTGTAGATAATGCAATCTTCCACTAATACCTCAATGGTAACTGAAACTTACAGTCCAGCTAATGATATGACCTTCCAAACTCAACCTCAAACCTTTCTGCATTCTTCTGAGTATTTTAAACTTATTTCTTTCAGTGCTTCTTTGTGACTCCCATCAGCAAAGGTTATTGATATAATCTAAAAACAGTAGGAAATGGGACATATTTGTCAAAAGCTTGTGTTCCAGCTATATATCACATTAGCAAATTTTAAAAATTCCATTTGCAAGTAGAAAATCCTGTTGGTGAGATATTTATAAGAGGATATTCTTGCCCATACACAACTTAAATTGAAAAATCAGAAGTGAAAAGAAGATTGTTTTTCCATATCTATAGTAGAGAAAAGCAAGGCACTACTATCAGTAAAGTCGATACTGGGTAAATTCAGTTTTGTATGCAATATAGCATGTAGGAGTATATAACAAAGTTAGAGTATAATGATGCATATTAACAGTGGTAACTTTTCAAATGTATCTTATAAGTAAAGTGTAACATAGGAGAACTAAAAATAAATTGATATTACCATCTAGACAGTAGCTATAGTGTCCTCTCTTTATCTACAGTGTCCTCTCTTTTCTGGCTTGTTTAATTAATAAAACAACTTGAAAACTGCAGGCTGATCTCTAAGGTCATCTCTACACCAACCTTGGATAATATGTGGGCCAGAGATCTCTGAACCCTCCACTTACTCTGCCTTTAATGGGGGCTGAGCATATTGGCATAATAAAGCATAAGTTTGGTCTTTGAAAGGCAAAATACATATATTGAGTGGGAAGGGTTTATTTGTGTTATCATAAATACAACTGTTAAATGTTGGAACAAATAGGGTTTTGGAGCATTGATCTCAAAAAATAAATGGACTTCTTCTCTTGGGGCACAACAGGTGAGGTCAAACAGAACTGGTAACATAAAGAAAGAAAAGAGACTAGAAAAGAAAGGAGGAAACATTCAGGTAACTTTTGGCAAACAAATACTTTTCCGTGTGCCCTAAACTCTGGAAACTGTGTCTGCAATTCACTGTGAGTAATTGTTGGCTTATTTCTGGTGATGAACTGAGCCCACACACCCTTCTGGTCACTCCAGAGAATAAACCAAAGCTTATAAAATTATTAATTGGTGAGTTGTCAGGTGAATGCAAACAATATGTACAGCCATACTCAGACTTAAGTGTAGAACTTTTTTGGCCAAAACTCTTATAGGCTTTACCTGAACATTCCAGACCATTCATAGAATGTGTCACTGTTAACTGTGTTAAATAGCTCAAACTAATATTTACAATTACTGAAAAAGGACATAGTAGCAACATATTATTTTAACCTAGTGGTTTTTATTCCTTCAATTAACCCAACTCCCCTAAATGTAAGTCCACTGAGTGACTGTTATTATAACAGCATAATTGAATGGTCAGAAGAGATCATCTTCTATCACTAGGCCTGGGCAGGTGCAGTCCTAACCTAAGGCCAAGACTTTGCCTATATTCATCACTAATTGAGATAAATACCAGATAATTCTGTGTAGAACTATCTATAACCAAATATATATAGAAACCAAGTATATAGAAAGTAGAGCTATATAAGACTTAACTTCACTACATAATTTCATTTCCTTTTGTTTATGTAGACCAGGCTTAGTGTACGAAGAGATAATAGCCTCTCTTTCAATAAAAAGGCTTTATAACTTTGAGAAATTTATTAATTACAAGTATTTGGTCCTTCAAGCTGCCTTATATTATTTGTCTATTTTCCTTCGGATGGCATTTTCCCATTTCTGAACATTACTGCTGCTGCAGGCTATTCAATAAAAATATTATTTCCTCCCTATAAGTGTCTGTTCTGATTTACTTTTGTAATGTTTCTTTAACCCCTATGCAGTTTTATCCTAAGGTGACATATTCGAGCTGAAAAGGGTAACTTTACTTGGCATTATACCGGTAAGTATTACTGACACGAAGCTGCACAGTTTTAAACCAAGTTCAGCAATGACAAAACAAAAGAATAAGAAGAAGGGAGCTGGTGTTACTGAAAAATGTCTTCCAGTCATCTAACCCTTAATGGATACTATTCTTCCTGTATGAGAGTGAATATTTTTGCTTCAGTCTAATAGGTACTATAGGAATAAGCTTTGAGCATGGAAATACTGTTAAAATAGTATACTATGATACACGGAACAGATTTGTGGCCGTAATACCTGTGGGTATTTTAATTACCAAAGTGCGCTGTAAAATCAGTTGCATGATTCTCTCTAGAACGAAGGAACTTGCTGAAATGTTTCAGTCATGGAGAAATGGTCACATGCAGTTGAGGAATGACCTTCAAACGAGGACTTGCAGTGGTTCTCCTGCTAGAGAAGAGCTCAAAACAGACACACTGAACTGAGTGGAATGTGTGGAGTAACAGAATCACAAAAGCTTCTTTTCTTACCAGTCTGTCCCGACCACATTGTCCTGCTCACTGTGAGGGAACCCTGGGAATCACACAGATCGTCAAGGTTTAAAGATCAAAGGGAAACTTTCCCTTTTCTTCATTACCCCTCCGAAAGTTTGCATGCTAGCAGAGATCCCAGGGCAAACTACCACAGTCTAAACTTTCCAAAAAGCAAGGGTTTACACCATACAAGTAAATGGTTGTCAGTTTTCAGCAAACCAAACTTCATGGGTAAGAGATTGTCTAATCATAGCTAGGTGAGGCCACAAATTAGAATGGTTGAAATTCCCCCCAGAAAATTATGAATATGATACCTTAATATAGGAAATAAAATATTATTTGGGTGACTACTGGCCTATAGAACAATTTGCCTTCTTTTCCTGATAGGATATATGAGAAGCTAATGGATGGATATATATATATAGCTAATGGTCACCAGTAAGATGAGGATCATGCAAACAAACCACCCATAAAACATCAGAGGAATGATCCCCTGCCTAGGAATCTGCGGCCACCCTTCCTTCTCCCAAATTTACTACTTAAACTTTCACCCCTCCACCCCATGTCAGGTTAAAGTTTCTAAGAAGTATCAAATGTGAAAAGCATAGTAGGTAGGGAATGCAAATTGAGATTCTGACTAGAGGGAATTTATAAAGTTCAATAACTCTGACTCAGCTTTAGCAAATGTACTTTAATGTGTTTTAAGTTTAGCAACGGAACAGCTTCTCTGTAAGTCACACAGTTGGCATCCATAAAATTACTGATAATGACCACACTGTAATGAATCTCACCACTGGCACTTATAACTGCACTTCACCTAATATTTTGCATGATGTGATGGAATCTGGTGATGTAATACAACTTCTGAATTCTCATGGGTTCTAGAACATGAAAAATTATCTGAATATTCTTTGCAGGTATCCTTCAGGCCTGTTTTCATATAAAACACCCCCAACTTCAGCTTGAAAATCTGCAACCAAAATGTGCAAAAGGAAGAAGGTACTTGGAAAATGTGGGACTCTCAAGGAATGATACAGACCTGTGTTGGGCTTAGGATAGTATCAGGGAAGTAACAGTTTAGGAGTTGGAGAGAAAAGCACCAGAACATAAGAGATAAATACAATAAAAGGCATGGCAGATATTAAAAAAAAAACAAAAACTTCTCCTATTTCCAAATTTTGCTTAAGGATCATCTTGTACCCAATAATGTTTTTATATAAATATCACTCATTGACCACAAAGTTCAGCCTACTGTCTGCTATGATTTCTGGTCCTATTTGCCTAGTTAATCAATTTATAAATTGTGTTAGCTAACCTATGAATAGGCTTTGTGGACTAGTTTGAGCATTCAATCACCACTTACTATTTTGCACATATAATAAATTGCAATTCAGATTTAAAAAATACTTAGTACACACTTTACTTAAAAGTCAAGGGAAAGGAAGGAGTGAAGAGGTACTGTTTAATGAGGAGAGAGCTTCACTTTTGCGGGATGCAAAGAGTACTGAAGGGGGACGGCAGTGATGGTTGTGCAATATGAAAAATTTAATGTCACTGAACTGTACACTTAAAAAGGGTTTTGATGATAAATTTTATATTATGTTTTTATCACATTTTTGTTTTTTAAATTAGGGGCTGTTTCAGCATATCTCTATGACTAAAATAATTTGTACCTAATTGGATTCAAAGGCAAGTCCCTAAAGCTTACTTTATTTTCCTGTATCTGAAACTATAAAACAAGCCAAAAGTATACTAGATATAAACTACAAGAAAAATATGAAGTTACAAAAAAGGATTATTGTACATATTGCAGATAACTTACCACTCTGGCAGTGCCACTCTTTTATCAACTGGGATTTTCTTTATCTGTATCTGTTTGTTCAAAATGAAAACACAATCTTCTTACCACATTTGTTAGACCCCAGAATAGTAAGGTTTTATATCTGCACTTGATCTGCATCTTAATTAAACCATTATATGTTATCTCGGTTCATATAGACATTAGTTATGCCTTCTCTGTCTCCTTTTCATTTTGAGGTTTCAACCTAAAATTTTTAAAGAAAAGTTTAATAAGTGAACAATAAAAGCCAGGCTCTAGCATTTATAGATTAACTCTTGTCTAAGATTTGCTTTTTTTCCTTCGGCTTATGAAGTTATTTGTTCAAGGATTAGTCATTTCATTCCCAAAGGAGATTTTACAAATGAGTTTTCAGTGGTTTTTATCAAAAAATCATTATAATTTTTTACAGCTCCTAGATGACAGAGAACAATTAATTTCTCCACTACATATAATACTAGAAGTGGATAAAAGAACAACTGAGATGTTTAAAGCAGAATTGGCAGTTCTAGTTAACAGCATGTTGGATTGAAGATAGAAAAGTTTGAAACTGATATTATTACCCTCTGGCTTTGGATTCGGGCCCATTTAATTGAAACTCTTTCTTCTCGAAGTGATTCATCTTTCTTCGTGATGTCGTATGTTTGAAGAAGACCGTTACTTTAGGTTACATGTCCCTCTTAAGCATTCCAATTACATTATAAATATTACGCCAATCAGCACACCCATAGTAACCTATTTCTTTGTCTTTCCTTCCCTTTCAACTGTGCACAGTGTTGATTCTATGCTCTTATTTGTCTTAGTTTCAAGTTCTACTCTATTATTTATCATGTCCTTGGAATTAAATACATAAGAATAAAGAAAAAACAAAAAAGTTACTGTGTTTAGGTCACTATTCTAAACTTTTCACATTTATTAAATTCTCAAGTCAACCTTTTGGGTGGGCATTACTACTATCATATTTCATAAGTCAGGAAACTGAGCAACAGACAAGTTTAGGGGACTTGAATTTGTTTACGGAGATGGTAAGTAGATGTGGTGCATAACCACCACAATAAATTACATAAACAGAATAATCAGGGCTAAAAGGCATCTCTCACCCAGATCCATGGGGGACTTAAAATTCTACAAGATGAAGGGCTGTCTGAAAATAAAAGAAAACTATTCCTTGCCCCATCCCCATGTTTTATATCAAACAAGTAAAATATCTTTGTTGATGAATAAGATTCAAAGGGATTTAGATTATCACCATGCTACCAGAGATAATCAGTTTGCATTCTGATTCCAATCCTTTCAAACTATTAAAGATATTTTTATACAAAATGGGATCATACTATACATATTTTGTAATAATCTGCTTTTGACTCAATATTGTATACATCTTTCTACAGCAAGAGTTATAAATTTTCATCATCATTTTTTAGCAGTAGTGAAAAAAATTTTTAAATGCATTGTGTCACTATCACATTCTATTAGGTTAGCATAGAAATGTGAAAACAAAATTATTCTCAAAAGTAGAGATGTTAGGGGAAAGAGCAAAGCTGAGATTTGAGAATGCCATGGACAAGAAATTAGCAAGAGACACTAAAGAAGAAAGTTGAAGTCAATGATTGGCCCCCACCAATAAAGCAGTATATGGTGACTCTAGTAGTGGTTACACCGGAGGGAAGTCACCAGAGCGCCCACGTACCACTTTTGTATCTAGGTTCACAAGTATGCGCTGCGTAGCTGGTTTTGCTAAAACTTCCTCATCGACACAAAAAGAATCAAAGGGCCTTTAGGACATCTTTGAGAAAACTAGTCACTGGTTAAATATAGTTAGTCATTCAGAAAAGTTAAGGCAGCATTTGGTGCTTTATATTTCTCAAAATGTGCATTGACCTAGGAAGAGCCTGCCTAGGTCAAGGATGCTTAGCTACAGCTGAACATATGAGTAGCAGAAGGACTGATTGCATTATTGACAAATTTTAAACAAATTCATAGCAAGTGTGTTTATACATTTAAGTATCTCGGGCATTAGTGGAGCAGGAGCTAAAGACATGTCTCGATAGGGAGTGAGAAGGAGAGACACTGAGAACACTCACACAGGATTGCACATTTTCCTGTGACACCAAAGTAATGGCACTCAACCCGCACATGAAACACTTTTACAAGCGGATCTCTTTCCAAGGAAATAAAAAGACATGCTTAATCTGAAGAAAAATAAAACTTCCTGGGGAGAGGTCTCAGACAATTGGGTTTAAAGGTTCATCCTTTTTCAATTGTGGTATTTTGTTTTAACGAGGCACATGGAGTGCTTCAATTTATTCCTTTGGCACCTCGAAACCTTGTTTTAATTCACACATGACCTTAATAAGATTTTTAGAAAAAAAGACATTCCTCTATTTTGATGAAATTCAGCCATATAAAGTAGCTCAAGCCTCATAAAGAAGAGAATTCCTGGATCACTAACTAAGGAAGTAACCACATCACAGACAGTTGTCATTCAAGCTCTGTGGTAAGGAGTAACCACGGCCCTAAATTTTAGAGCTACCTGATTTGGTTGAAATCCTTTTCAGGATCTGTGGTGGGAAATGAAGTCATTATTTTGCATATGTTTCACTACTCTCCTCTCTCGTTCACTTTCAACACTAGCCCTCTCTACTTCACTCTTGTCTCTTATTCCACTCAGAAAATAGAAAACCAAAATTAGAAGGGAGCCCCAGCAAAGGCGAACAACTTCCCTTCCTCTATAGTCCATCAAATAGACTGTTCTCATTTCTAAGGATTGGATCTTTCCTCTTACACACTGATCCCAACCCTCTCCTCTCATTCTGCAGGACTTTGCTCCTGCATTATTCTCCCTTCTTTCCCCATTACCCTCTCTCCCTAGAGGATCGCTCCTCTTTACATGAGAGGCAGTGCCTTCCATGTAGGAGAGTGCAGGCTCTGGAACTGGAGTGCTGGGATTGGAATCCTGGCCCCGCCCTGCAGTGGGTGCAGGTCTGTGAGCCCAGTACTAACCCTGGCTATGAGTCTACTTCATCTATAAGGTAAAAGCTTTTCATGAAAATTGAGAATTAAAAAAATTGACACTTGTAGAACATTGTTTCTGGCACATGGTAAACTATGTAAGTGTGAGCTGATTTTATTCTTCACGTAGAAATATACTTCAATATTTTCCATATTCACAAATTTCTCTTTAGCTACTAGGTCACCTTCCATCTACAGCCCCATTTTACCAATCTTCCTTCTAGAAAGCTCTTCAAAATAATCTTTCCTCATACCTCTATTTCCTCTCCTCCTACTCTTCATCTCCAGTCTCCCTCCCCTCCATGACCCCACTGAATCAACTTCAAATTAATGTCACCAGTGGACTTCATAATGCCGAAGTGAGTGAGCCCTAGTCCAGCAGAAGCAGGACCCAGAGACTGATGTGGACTATAACCACCCAAAGTTTGCATAAACCCCGGAGAGCATATCAGATTACCTAAAATGTGAGATAAAACTGTGCTAATGTTATCTTACTAAAAAGGATGGAGTTCAAATGCAGGCCCTCACTGTACTTGGAATCACTGACCCCCTACAATTTAGTTTATGTCATCAAATTTGGTTGGTATAATGAGACTCTTTGTCCCTTAGCAAGTCCTCTAAAGATCTCACAGCACTCTCTTTGCTTTAGATTTCACTGGACCCTGTCCTAAGATCAGGAGAGATTCAAATGTGTTTGTGATCCTTAAGTGTGGGCAAGTTATTTGTGAGGACACTCAGCGTATTTTTCAAATAAATACATAAAACTAGAACTGCATACCAGGATGTGTTGCCTAACTCCAAATATAAATTTTAATTGAGATTCCACTCTGAACTAGACAGACTCTTAGATACAAAAGTACATTATGAAGTATGGGGATTTGTAAATTTCTTTGTATTTGCACCTCAACATTATGATCCTAAAGTTAGCTTCAAGAAATGCACAGTGAGATAAAAGAACATCCTTTGGGGTATCTGATCGGATATCAATTTCTTTTCATTTTCATGTAAATGTTCAGAGAGTTATCCAGAATTCACTTTAAATGACTGTGCACAGCTATGCTAATATCTGTATGACTAGTTAGCCTCATTTGTACATGAACATGTACATTAATAATAATATAATAGATGTTCTGATTAAAAGAGTTAAAGTCAATATGAATTTGAACATCTGAGAATGGAATCAAGTCCAGTAACTTTTATTACATAACATTCTTACATACTTAGGCTATTATTTAATAGCAGAGTGATAAGAACAAAGAGCACTTGAGTACAAGATTTGTTTCCAGGTGAGACCGTTATCTCCCGTAGAAGTACTAACCTGTAAAGACAACATATATTACATACACAACCACCTATCAAATAGACCCCAATATTTCTGAACATGTATGCTTATAAGTTATCTTTTACTTAAGAAATCTGCAAGTTAAAATGCATTGCTATTGAAGACATATTGACGTGATCGCTAAGTTATAACCAGTCTATTCTGAAGAGCAGCAAAATATATATATAGATAGATAGATAGATGAAAATTAACAGATGTATGAGTTATTGCCTATAGTTAAGTTATAAAGAATGTTAGGTACACTATAAAATGTTAGGTACTTAGTTAGTGGTAGCCTTTAATAAAATGAGTTTTATTGCTAAGATTTATTAACTCTATTCAGCTTGAATAGTCATTCAGCACAAACTTTAAAAGTTTTCAAAATATCTAGTATCAGCCTGGTTTTAATATAAGTAATAAAGTGATCGTAAGAAAGGCTGCACAGTTCAATTTCCAGAAGTTTATCAATCTCAGGTTAATTTGTAATGGCCCATCAAAGCCATGGGTCAAGTCTATGACCTGGTGAGTGAAGCTGGAATTATCCTCTGAAGTATAAGGATATACCTACTGTCTGTCATTTCGGGTTGGGTTAATCCTGGAATAGATTATGGGGCAAGAATTTGAACTAATGGAGAGAAGGAACTCTTTCCTAGGGTTGTAACCAAAGGTTCACGAGCTCTTTATTAGTCAGGGTTTTCCAGAAAAAAACTGAACTAATAGGATATGGATAGCTGGATGAATGGATGGATGGATAAATGGATGAATAGATTAAATAGATACATACATAACTGATAGATAGATGAAGAGGATATTGATCATAGGAATTGGCTCATGTAGTCATGGTGGTTGAGAAATCCCATGACTTTCCCTCCGCAAGCTAGCAAACAAGGAAAGGTGGCAGTATAATTTAGTCTGATCCAAAGGGCTGAGAACCAAGGTAGCCAATAGTGTAACTCCCAGTCTGAAGCAAAAGGCCAGAAAAGGGCAGAGGGGGATCACTGGTGTAAGTCCTGGCATCCTAAGACTGAAGAGCAAGAGCTCTGATGTCCAAGGGCACAAGATGGCTGCCTCAATTCAATAAGAGAGCGAGAAACTTTACCCTCCCTCTGCCTTTTTGTTTTATTTGGACTCTCAATGGTTTGGATGATGCCATGCCCACTTTGGTGAAGGCAGATCTTTTTTATTCAGTTTATTGATTCTAATAGAAATCTTTTCTAGAAACATTGTCACAGACACACTCAAAAATAAAGTTTTTATCACCTATCTGAGCAACTCTTAGCCCCGTCGAGCTGACACATGAAATTAACCCTCACAGACTTCAAAGAGTGGGAAGGCCTGGAGTGACCCCTGGTGTGCCATAGCACTCTCCTGGCCTCGAAGAAGCGGGTGTTCCTGAGCAGAGGCACTGAGTTTTCACTCTTGACCAGCATTATGGCAAGGAAGTACACGGGGTCTTGTGCCATTATTGTGTGAGTAAATAAAGTACAACTTTATTTGTATTCATAGGCTGGGAAGAAACGTGGTTATAATATATAGATAAATAATTAAGTTATTTCTATTTGGGATCCTATGAGTTCATTTTTCTATAGTCTGATAACACTTTGAAATACATTTCTTAGGAATTAGAAAGATAAGGACTCATTTTTAATTCCTCCATAGAGAAATAAAACTTAAGAATATGATGCCAAAATTAAGTTTCTAGAAAATCAATTAAATTAAAACTTAGGGGAAAAAAGCAAGTGATTATAAAACTGATTTTTATTGTCAAGGTGTACCCATTATATTTACTAGAACACTCAACTTCTGGTTGCAAAAGTTTCTGTAACTTTTAGTTCTGACATGTTTTTTTTTTTAGAGCTAAAATAATTATTTATTTTTATGTTTGACCCTTGTGTTTCAAATCATAGACCCTCATATATTTCTTGTTTGATTTAAAGGACAATTTCTAGCATTTTTAAAGTATTGTGCTTTACGAAGTATTCTCTTATAATCATTTTATTTCATCTTATAATGACCCTGTGATATAATTACTTTGTGATCATTTCATTTTTATTATCATTATATTAGGAGTTTTTTACATATAAAAAGGATCAAAGACATTGAAATTTTTCTTAAGATTAATGAAGTACTGATGATACTCAGAGACCAATTATCCACATCATAAAACTCTCCTTTACTTTACAAAGAGCCTTCAGAGTGTTATTTTTACAAATAGGGAACTTTCCACAAATATCTTAATACTGGAAAAAACTTATTATAGGCTATATTTTGGGATTCACATTGTTTAAATAAAGTGAAGACACTTAGACATTTGCATAATCCTTTCAATTGAATAATGTCTTTCAAGTAATGGGACTTGATTTACATAAATATTTAGAAAAGAAGCATGGATATGCCATATGAGCTTTATCTCCCTGATTGTACATAACAAGAGAAATTTTTAATCAAATTTGGTAAAATTTAACTGTCTAAATTACAAAGAATTAAGAGTAGATTCCATTAAAGCTAGAGCTCTGCATATAAAGCAAAATGGAGAATTGAAGCCAAAGAGAAGACATTTCAAACTCTAAAATTTATTTGAAATGGTCTCAAAATTGTAATCAAAGTAATTTCTAAAATTTTCTGGAGATGTGTGTATGTATATATATATACACATACATACACACATCACTATATACATATCTATCTATCTATATATAGTCATTCAACAAATGCACAGTGAACATTAACATTGTACTAAGCATTGTGCTGGGTCAAAAACTACATTATTTGGGAAGATAGACTACCCAGAGATGATCATTTGGTAAAGGAAAAGAAAGCAGTGAAAGAAGGTATAGAATGAGGAGGTGAGAGAGTGGATACTATTTGGTAAAGTGCAAACCAGGCAGGGCCTTTGCTAAAGAAATGATACTTAAAAAAGTGAAGACACCATAATTTAATAAAAAGAGTGTCCGATGTCCATTAAAAAAAGAAATCTTACCATTTGTGACAGCATTGGTGGACCTAGAAGATATTATGCCCAGTGAAATAAGTCAAAGAGAAAAACAAATAAACAAATACCACATGATTTTGCTTAAATGTGGATTCTAAAGAACAATACAAACAAACAAAAATGAAACAGACACAGAGACCAGACTGGAAATACTCAGAAGTAAGTGGGATTGGGGGCTGGGTGGAAGAGGTGGAGGGATTAAGAACAGATAGGTAGGTACAGACTAGTCACAGCAAAATGAAGTACAGCATAGGGAATGTAGTCGATAACATTGTCATAACTATGCATGAGCCAGGTGAGTGCGCAGTTGTCAGGAAGACCAATTTGTGAAGTCTATGATTGTCTAACTACTATGCTGTACAACGGAAACTAATGCAAAAAGATGCAGAAAGTAAACTGCAATTGAAAAATTTCAAAAGTAAATTATTTTAAAAGAAGAATGAGGAAACGACCCTCGACAAAAACTAACTTAGTGCATTCAGAAAATATTAAGAAGGCCCGTAAGTGACAGAAAGTGACAAATGAAGTGGGAGGGCTCGACTGGACATGTAATAAGAACTTGCAGAGCACTCGGAGTGTGATATTTTGCCACTGCAAAGCTCCGAGCACGGATGAGAAATGAACTGAAGCATATATGTGTTCTCTGAATTCTTTGAAATTGAATTTAAAATTTACATAAAGCAAAATGAGAAAAACCTTAGCGTATAGACCAATGACTTTTTACACATGTGTATACCATCACCACTACTTGGAATTATGTCTAATCACTGTAGGGAGCTGGGGAGAATTAAAGCACAAATAAGAACATGGAGACGAGTTAGGAAGAAATGGTTGTAATTTATGTACAAGAGATAGTGCAGCTTGGAACTAGATGGTAGTTTTTTGAAAAGGTGAAAAATGGAAAGTTGGAAATGGGAATTTACATGTCAACTTAGAGCCAACTGACACGTTTTGCTGTATCGGATGCAGGTGTGAGGAAACAAGAAGTATGAAGGGTGACTGCACAGTTTTGGTTCTGAACTGTGATAGCAGTTGCTGTTGTTGAGACAGAGAAGGAGTCGATTGAGGGTGAAAGATATAAAGGGTTGAGTTCTGGCCATGTTGTGCTTGAGCTGTCCAGTAGAATCCCTGGAGTCTGAAGCCACAGGGGAGGTTGAATAAAAGGGGCCACCGAAAGTAGGAGTAGATAAAGCAGAGAAAAGCAGAATCAGAAAATGTCTATGCAAGAAAAGCCAGGGGAGCAGCAAGCAAAATCGGATGCTGTGAAGTTTGGAGAAGCCACAAGTATACACAGGCAATTCTCTGTGGGAGAAAGAGGGACAATGGCAGGGGCTGAACTATGTCCCCCAAAATTATATGTTGAAGTCTTAACCCCCTTTGCTTGAGTTACTCAATAAGTTTTAGCCAGAATACACAGAGCCTCCCTTGTATCATGTAGTTAAGTTTGGCCCAATGAGATATAGACAAAAGGGTTTCCAAAATGCATCATTAGAGAGACATACATCCTTTTAGCCCTTCCCTCTTTCCTACGGTCTGGAACGTGGACGTGACGGCTGGAGGTTCGGCAGTCCTGTGGTAGAATGCCACCTGCTGAGTAGGGCAGAGGAGCAGGAAAGCAGTGTGGTCCTCGACACCATGAAGCAACATGCCAGTCCTAGAAATAAACTTCTATCTTGCCTGTCATCATTTTTTTTCTGTTACTCATAATCAAATAATCTTACCGATGTATCATCAGAGGCACCTTTTCAGTAGTATAAACAAATGCAATACAATGAAAGATCCTGTGTCGTTTCTCATCCAGGTTCATTTTGATCAAACACTGAATTCCAGACTTCAAATCTGGGCACGGAGAGGGGCACAGCTTGCACATCGCACCTCCACGGGTCTGTGGGAACGGCACTGCTGGGGTTGCACAGGACTGGGTGTGATGATCCCCATTTAACGTGAATAGAACTTTAACTTTCCATAATGATATAAATCGTACCTTTAGAAACTGTCATATAGAAAACAATAATCATGTCTCTAATAATTATTTAACTGACTTTGCTTTTTTATTAATCAGATGTCATGTATTTACTATTGAAATATCATAGTTTATGTATGTGTTGAATGTTCCCCAGTCTACAAACTTTGCTTTGAACACATGTGGACTGTGAATGTCCTAGAGTAGCTGTGAGCCCCACCCCCAGGGTTCAGGGCACAGCTGTTAAAGCTACTAACAAAGTATTTGAGCTGTGACAACCCTGAAGTTCACATAAAGTGAGTAATTTAGGGTAGCGTTTTAAGTACAAGGGCTTTGGAATCAGAGAGACATATGTTTCAGTTTCTTTTCCACTTAACCCAACTAAGAATTGGGGCCGCTTTAACCCTCAATGTCCTCCTATTTAAAATGTGGATTCTAATAGTTGAGAGAATCAAATGAGATTCACATACAAGCACTTAATACCGAAACTGCCAGAGAGTAAGTACCCAGTGCATGTTAACAATTATTACTGGGTGTTCAACAATGTTGTTAGTGATTCAGTGAATGACAATAGTACTCCTTCATTTTGCAGATGAATAGACTGAGACAATTTATGTCCCTGGATGCCTGTTCCACTTTTGCCAACTAACAGCAAAGCCCATGCTCTTTCCCTTAAACATCACAGGGAAGCGGACTCTGAAGGCAAAACTTCCTGTCTGAGGCAGCTGTTGAAACAAAATTACTGCCATTACCATCTCCTAGAATTTTGGTTTTTTTGGTACCTGCTTTATGTAGCAAGACTTCCTACTGCCTATATGCTTTTAAACAAATATCATGTCAATAACAGATTCAGAAATAATGTGTTTTATGCTGCAAGTCTAATTTCTAAAAAGCAAATTATCTCAGATGAACAATTACTTTAAACAATTTCCCAAGATTTGAAGAGTTTTTAAATTGGGAACATTTTCTTTACATATATTGCATTACTACCTCACCAGAATGCTTCAGTAGTTCTTTTTTTTCCCCAGCAAGCAAAATACTCACAAAATATAATCTCTCGGTCAGGGAAATATGCACCATACATAGTAGACAAGCATGTTTTCTTAACAGGGTTTCGAGGGTCAGATTTCTTTAACACTAGGTCAAGGTTATGCACAGAGTTGGGAAGGGCTGGATTTTGACTGGCAATCATTCTCATGATTTCTAAGTACAAAACTCAGGGATGAAGTCTGGTAGTATAAAATTGTTACTTGTGATATTAAAAAATGATATTCATGACCACCAAACCTTAAATGTGTACCTGGATTATGATTCTACTCATTTCATTTTCCACATTCTCAGGCACATGTATATTGATTATAGGTGTAGATATAGATACAGATTAATATTCACATGTCCAAACATTAATTTTGGGGCCAAAATTCATCTTAGCCAAATATACTCAGTATGAATCATCATCCTCAAAAATCTTGTTTTTTTTAAATAGAGTCCACCCTTGCATGAAGTATATTCTCAACAAATGGTTTTCAAGCAAGTGAAGAATCAAAATTCAAGTATTTCTTAATGGGGGAACTTACAGTCTTACATAAAACAAAAAATATGCTTTATTCTTAAACAAAAAGTCACTGATAATACACATGGGTCTATGGTAAAAAACAAAAAAAAACAAACAAAAAAAAACACTTTTATATTCATCCCCAGCCAATTCCACATTTTAAAAACAGTCATGTTTAGCCACCTCTGGATGTGTTTTTTTCCCTCCCTCAAAAACTGTACTATTATTAATATATTAACTTTTGGCTTATTAACTCTGGACATTGTCTACTAACTTCTTACTATGCTAAGGGAGCTTTAATTCTCTCCTGGCCCACCTTCATTCCTCCACCTTAATAGGGGTGACCTCTGGGACCTCAAACAACATTCTTAAATTACCTCTCTTGTTCCATCAACTCATAGATGGTCTTTTCGATACCTTTCTCAGTGCAGTCTAATATCTTACCCCATTGCCTTCCACCGACCAGCCTCATCAATGGTAACTTTACACTGGCATTCATATTTTCTCCTGTAATCACTTAAACTATTTTATAGCTTATCTGTAATATATTTAAAGGCTGAGTACCAGAAAACCATGTTTTCATTAGTATGACTATGTAGCTCTCTTTTCCTGAAGCATCAAGTGGCATATTAGCATTATATTCCTTTCTTTATAGGTCAATATTATGGGCTTCCTGGTCTCTCCTTTACATTTCAAATAAGAATTTTATTGCTCTTGCTTTGAGTTCCAATGGATTTTTCTTTTCATAATTTGCCAATGGTATTTATCAGAACCTTGAGTTCTTTAAACTCTAACTCATCACTTACATCATAGTCCCTTTTATCACAGACAACTGCCTTCCAGAGACTACTTGAAGGTTTACAGTGAATATTAATAAAAACATGAGTATAGAGTTATTAGCAGCAGATCTGGCTACTAGTGAAAAATATTATTGTAAATTATTTTTGTAAGTTCTCAGCTAGACGGAAGGTACCATTATATTAAAGCCCATTTTTCTTGATTACTATTATATCTTTCTCATCTAGCGCAGCACCTAATTGTAGCTTTTCATCAATAGTTGATGAGTAAATATTTGATGCATATTTCATAATGATCTATCAGAATTTAAAAAGTTGATTAGTCATCTTGGTATTTAACATTGCACATAATCAGCAGGGTCATTTGTTATAGAAACATTTTAATAAAAGCTCTTTTTACTTTTTAAAATTTATCTGTATTTTTGTTAATCATTTGAAAAAATATATTTTAATGTGCTAAAAAAATTTTTAATATATCTGCTCAAACTAACTCATCCACAGGCAACATGATAAAAAGAAATATTTTCCTATGCACTTACAGAAAGAAAGTCTTATACAGGATGTATTACATTCCGTGGCTCTGTCCTGCTGGATTAATATAAAACAAGTTATACTTGTAACATGTTGGCAATTTTATGAACACAGTTCATAAGCATAATAATAATTCAGAATTTTTCTTTTGGAACCATGGGTAGATGGCATATAAGTGAAGGCCTATTGCTTCCTGCTCTGTAAAAAAAAAAAATGACATGGTCTGAATTTTTCCATAATTTCTCAAAAATTTCAATCTCTTAGCTTTTACAATGTTTAAATATCAATTTTCAAGGAAGTGAATAAAAAGTAATGTATTTTATAGATGGTGGAGTAGACAGACATGGCTCGCCTCCTCATACAACCACATCAAAATTACAACTAAAATATAGAACAACCATCACTCAGAACAATCAGAAATCAAGTTGAATGGAAGTCTGACAGCCACAGAATTAAAAAAGACCACATCCATCCAGACTGGTAGGAGAGGCAGATACACAGAACAGTTGGTCCCACATCCATGTATGGTAGATAAAATTTTGAGAGGGACATCTTTGGAGCAAGGAGTCTCACCTCCACCCAGGTCCCCCAGCCCAGGATTCCAGTGCCAGGAAGATAAGTCTCCAAAACTTTTGGTGGCAAAAATCAGTAGGAATTGAGTTGGTGGGAGGAACTTCTGGAGTCCCAAGAAGTTCCTCTTAAATACCAGCTTAAAAGGCCCCAGTGGCATATAGGGAGAAACTAAAGTGTCTGCCATCAAGGTGAGCAGAGGCGATTGTCCCTTTTCTGAACCCTCCTTCCACAGAGCCACACAGACAGCAGGCAGGTACCATATCTGAGGCTCCATCTACCTGACTAATACTGTTTGACCTGCCTGGGAGAACCCCAGAGACTCTATCCCACCCAACTTACAGACCCACTCAAACTACTTTTCCATATGAATGTCTGGTCTTGGCTCATGCTTCACAACTTCCTAAATCTTATCACACAAGCCACAGCCAGCCTCAGTGAGCCCCCTGCCCCCATACTTCTGTCTGTGTATCCCCACGCCTGGCACTAGCAACAACCAGCTTGGATTAATAGCTTGGCTTCGCCTGGGAATCTCCAAGCTCAGCACAAGTAGCAGCCATCTCAGATTGCTTTATTGCTCAGCTCAGGAAGGACAGCCCTGGGCAAAACACAGGTGGGGGCTGCCCTTGGCCTGCAACCTTGAAAGCCCCAGAACCTGCGCACCCAGTGGACAGCTACAGCCCAGGTTGGAACCTTACTACCCTGCGCTGCACAGCTAATCTTCCATGGAGGGTAGACATTGGAGGTCAGTGGTCACAGCCAGTCCTTACAGCTGACTGGCCTGGGTAAATCCCTCCCATTGACCTGCTAACAGAAATCAAGGCTCACCTACAAGAGGAGGGGGTACTTAGCCCACAGGAAGGGTGCAGCTGGAGTACCCAGTTTTGGTGATAGGGGAGGCTGTGCTACTTGAACCTTCAGGACACCTACTACATTAGGCCATGCTACCAAGACAGGGAGTCATAGTATCTCTACCTAATATGTAGAAACAAACACAGGGAGGCTGCAGAAATGAGGAGTCAAAGAAACATGACCCAAATGAAAGAATGGATCAAATTCCAGAAAAAAAACTAAATGAAATGGAGATAAGCAATCTATAGGATGCAGAGTTCAAAACACTGGTTATAAGGATGCTCAAGGAATTTAATGAGGACCTCAGCAGCATAAAAAAAATCTATTCAGAAACGAAGGATACCCTAATTGAAATAAAGAAAAATTTACAAAGAAACAACAGTAGGGTGGATGAAGCCAAGAATCAAATCAATGATTTAGAATATAAGGAAGCAAAAGAGAACCAGTCAGAACAACAAGAAGAAAAAAGAATCCCCCCCAAAAAAGAAAAAAGGATGGTATAAGCAGCTTCTTGAACAACTTCAAGCAGTCCAGTATTTACATCAAAGGGTGCCTGAAGGAAAAAAGAAAGAACAAGAAATTGGAAATCTATTTGAAAAAATAATGAAAGAAAACTTCCCTAATTTGGTGAAGGGAATAAACATGAAAGTCCAGGAAGCACGGAGAGTTCTAAACAAGATGGATGCAAAAAGTCCCACTCCAAGACACATCACAGTTAAAATGCCAAAGGTTAAAGATAAATAGAAAATCTTAAAAGCAGCAAGAGAAAACAGGGGAATTCCAATAATACTGTCAGCTGATTTTTCAAAAGAAACTTTGAAGGCTAGAAGGAATTGGCAAGAAATATTCAAGGTCATGAAAAGCAGGGACCAACACCAAAGATTGTTCTACCCAGCGAAGCTATCATTTAGAATCAAAGGGCAGATAAAAAGCTTCCCAGACAAGAGAAAACTAAAGGGATTCATCATCACCAAACCACTATTATATGATATGTTAAAGGGGCTTATTTAAGAGAAAGAAGAAGATCAAAACTATGAATCTTAAATGGCAATAAATACATATCTATCAATAATTGAATCTAAAACAAAGATGGAAGAGAGGTGTAGGGGAATGGGTGAAGAGGTAAGGAGATTAAGAAGTACAAATAGGTAGTACAGAATAGCCATGGGGATGTAAAATATGTATAGGAAATGGAGAAGCCAAAGAACCTACACATCACCCATGGACATGAACAATAGTGTGGGGATTGTCTGAGGGAGTGGGGTACATGGGGTTGAACAGGGAAAAAAATGGCAACTGTAATAGCATAATCAATAAAACATAATATTAAAAAGTAATGTATTTTATGATATTCAGAATTGTTTTATCTCTTAATTGAGATAAGTATAGATTCTCATGCAGTTAGAAGTAACACAAGCTGTTAAGCCCTTTGCCCAGTTCCCCCAACAATAACATCTTGCATAACTATAGTACAACATCACAGTCCAGAAACTGACCTTGATACAATCCACCAACCTGATTCTGATTTCACCATTTCTAAATGCATTCCTGTGTGTGTGTGTTTATAAATTGTCACATGTACAGATTCATACAACCATCACCACAGGCAAGATATGGAGCAGTACCATTATAGTTGCTATTGTTTTTTAACTTGAGATTTGCAAGAGTAAATGTATATGCTAACCACATTTTAATTATGGCTCCACATTCCAAACTCAAGCACAATTAAACAAAATATAGTTTTTGGTTCAGTTTCAACTTATATAATCTTTTTAAACTGTAAACAATTGCACAAATAAGAACCATACAAAATATGACTAATTACTAATATCTAGCACTATAATTTTTGAAAGGGAAATATTTTTCACTTTAGAAATGAATTTCCTACAAGATTTTTTAGACATGCATTTCCTAGAAGCATCTTTTACAGATAATTCTTGACCAATCCTCAACATGGCTGTCAGTAGTTCTTGATTTCCTTCAAATGTTGGTAAAATACATCTTTCTAATTCAACCAGGATTTGTTGGCAACTCTGAAAACTACAAGGAACTTTTAGGGGGAAATCTGAAAAGTATACTCCCAGCTATTAATTTTGTCTTTTTTGAGATAAGTCTTATTCAGCTATGTCTTAACCTGAAATGTATTCAGCAGCCTTACTTGTCCAGCAAACTTTGAGCACTAGCTATCCCTCCCATATTCCCAAGGACTCCCCCCACCCCCACCTCTCCTCAAGACAAGCAAAATGAAAGAGAAATTAGAGAAACATCACGATGCTGCTGGTCTGCATGAAAACACCATGATTATCTTTTTCTAATCAGATGGGAGTAATTTTCTTGCTCTCCATCTGACTAATTTTCTCCACTCTTTCCCCTCCCATCAAGTATCTGGCTGCTAAATGTTTACAGATTAATTTGCATGAAATGGTCCCTTAGCAACAATCACTCACAGGACAAATTCTTCTGCAATTTGATACAAACATTTTTTTTATGACACACCTGCTTTTTAAATAAAGATTTAAAGTTGAAAATGAAACTCAAATCCCAAAACATCACCTACTTAAGGCCACAGCTTTTAAAATCAATTGAAAAGAAGATGGTCTTTAGACAGATAAAAGTATTTTCAAGCCCCAGAATATTTTACCTGTTTTAGATTACATCTATGCAACAGAAAAATTTATATAAGGCCGATTAGTTTTAAAAAACACAGTTGCAGTCTGCTGTCAAAGTGGAGTCACCAGGTCACCAGATGTCACTCTCTACCTCTTGACAGCTCTGACTCCTATGCCCTGTAGGATGAGGTAATTGATGACAGCAGGAGGGAGAGGGAATGGCAATAACCGAAGTTTATGCACTAACAAAACTGGCCTTTCTCAAGCACTAGTTGATTCTATGGTTTTGTCAAATCAAAGACAACTTAAAGCATTAGCTTGCAATTCTGTCAAACAATTATTACCTTGTTAACTTGATCTATCAATTGGTTTTAATCCCAAATTACAGCCAGTTAAGGGATTTTGGAGGACTTGAGTACAAAGGGAATCTCCCATATACACAGTAGGGCAAACAGTGGAATTTTTCTTAGTAAGGAAGAGATGCCTGGGTTAGGAGGGTACCCACACTGGCCCTTTCTCCAACCAAATCAGCAATGGCTTTCAGCAATAGGATCCTTGATCTGTGCCAGTTAATTGTCAACTACCAGCTTTGCCATAGTTTTTGTTGTTGTTGTTCAGCCTGGTTCCCAGAAAGCTCAAGATTAAAGGAAAATTCTTACTCAGTTATTGATTTAGTTGCAAAAATTTTAGCTTAATGTTTCAAAATAAATAAAACTGAACATGATTTTTTGTTTTTATAAGAACAGGCCAGTTACCCTCTGATATTAGAGTTTTGGAGAGGTTTAGTGCCAGGACCCTAGTGATCTGAACCTTTATGTCTTCACTAACCCAAAGGGCCAGAATTCACCTAGAGCAGCTTAATGGTCTAACCGTGGAATACTGATGTCACAAATTGCTCTAGGAAACTTGGGGGAGGAAGCACTAAACTTGCTATTATTGAGTATCAACACAGCTGCCATTAGAATATTTACAACAAACTTGGGACTTCCTCAGACTGTTTGTCAGAGAGGCAGAGCAGAGAATACTGCCTCCATTTTACACATCATTGACGTAGTATTTGTATTAGGGTGAGAGAGAGAGAAAATGAGAGAAAGAGAGACACACACACACAGGGCGGGGGCCGGGAAGGAGTAGGGGACTCAGGACAACCAATGATATAGTTCCAGTCTAAAGGCTGGTAGACTCAAGACCCAGAAAGAGCTGATGTTTCAGTTCACATTCAAAAGCAAGAAAAAACATCTCTCTTTAAAGACAGCCAAGTGTCAGAAATGCTCATTCACTTTGGGTGGGAAGGGGATAGTCAGCCTTTTTGTGCCAGCCAGGCCTCCACCTGATTGGATGGGCCCCACCCACTAAGGGAGGACAATCTGTTTTACTCAATCTACGGATTTCAGTGTTAATTACATTCCAAAGTAACCTCACAGACACACCCAGAGTAATATTTAACCAAATACCTGGGCACCTATGGCCCAGTCAAGTAAACACAGAAAATTAACCATCACACCATATTAAATAATCTTATTGTTGTAATCATTTCACAATATATACATATAACAAGTAATCACCTATTACCTTAAACTTACACAATATTATATATCAGTTATTTCTCAATAAAGCTGGAAAAATTAGTGATGACAATATTATGTCAACATATGCATTAAACACACACCACCAGAAACATCTGCATCCCCTGCAGTCTATTTCGTAAACTTCCTATTTAGTGACAGTAAACCTGGCTTGACAGAGAGGTCAGCGGAGAATATCCGTGAACATTTTGCCTATTTGTGATATATGGCATTACGTTCCTGGGGGAAATACTGTTTGGCATAATCTGCAGTGCCACCATTTTTCAGATTAATTGTTCTGACCTTGGTCCACAAGCGTAAACAGAAATGTATTTCAGATAATTTTAGTTTCTGTCATAATTATATTCTGTGCACATTCAGGTGGAGAGGAGTTAAGTAGCATCTGTGTTTGCCAGAGGGAATAAGAAACCTTGAACCAAAAACAAATGCATAAATCTAATCTTAGGTAGGATGCCGCCTATTAGATGAACGCTGGCCATGGACAGGGAGATGGGAAACTGCAAATCTTTACGCATCCAGAAGGTAACATTAATGATAAATTACCATAATCTTACTCCTATAAAATGAGTCTTCTGAATTGGCTTGAAAAGCTATGTGTGATTACATCTATTGGATACTGGGTATGATAAACACCTTTTAATATATCCTAAAATCTGCTGCAGGCTTGCCAGTGTTGAAAATGAACAACTGTCAGAGGACTGCGTGTGGAGGGCGCTCCGAACCACACCGCATTCATCAGAAGTCATTCTATTTCGGGAATTTACAAAGTTGCGATGACAACATGGTGATTGATGATAATTGGAAAGGAATTTAGGATCCTACAAGTAACTTTGCAATTTATAAACATTCGGTTTACAAATTTTTATCTGATTTACTATATATTAGAAATCACTGTGTATCTGATTTTCAAATTGTGCAGGCAGGTTTATTTCAAATGTGTGTCAAAATAATATAAATTGCGAAGGGCATGATCATGCCCCAGCTTCACAGAAGGAAATAGAGTGACTATGGGATGCTTGGAGAAATAATCTTTTGTCCAGCAGAGAAAATAGTCACAAGGTTTGAAACAACCAAGGCAGTTGTTTATAAGCCTACAAGGAAGGCTATTTTTCATTTTGCTGACCACAGGGTTAAGAAAGAAAGAGAGCAAGCGAGGAAGGATTGTTTGTGCCTTTCCACAACGTGGAGCAGAACAAACCCCATGCAGCAAGCAGCCTGCTTTCCCTTGCAATGTACACCTATAAGCAGAAGGCAAAACAAAATTATCCCACAGGAGCTAAACAGATAG
The DNA here is from genome assembly GCF_022682495.2 of Desmodus rotundus. Taxonomy (NCBI): domain Eukaryota; kingdom Metazoa; phylum Chordata; class Mammalia; order Chiroptera; family Phyllostomidae; genus Desmodus; species Desmodus rotundus. The sequence goes on along the minus strand of NC_071388.1, from coordinate 81,763,972 downwards.
CTTAAAAGTTTTGATTCTACCCTGAAATATGAAGCAGCTGCAGCATTTATAACAAGATGTATTATTGCAAAGGATGAGAAGCAAAAGGAAGAGTCAAGTGGCATTTTGTGCAGACATCAAATTAAATGAGTGAGAAAAATTAAAATTGCTCTTATGAGTAAGGATAAAAGTCAATATTCAACTAAGCAATTATTGACAACATTTGATTCAGTGAGTAAAAATGCCATCATTGTATTAAGATGTTGTTCTTTAAAATATACTTTACACTGAGTCCTCTTGTCCCTCACTGTAAGAGAATATACAAATTTTCTACTGCTATTTTGCTAGTTATGCTCCACATTTCTCAGTTATCCTGAGTAATCTATACATCTAAATCCAAAGTACCTTTACCTAATGTCAGCTTCAGAAAAATCAGACAAAATTTCTAGAAAAAAATCCATTTCTGTTGTGTCATTTTCCCTTTCCAAACACATAAAGTTTATTAGTCAGAATATTTTAAGTTACCTGTGAATGAAACATAGCTAAAACTGGCTTCAGTAAAAGGAGATCGAGCCATATAACGTTAAAGTCCAAAATGAAATTCAGGTATGGCTAGATCATGGAGTTCAATGAGTCTCTTTCCACAGTTTGGCTCCATTTTTTGCTGCTCTTTGTATATTGGCCTCATTCTCTCCCTCAAGCAACTGACTCTCTCTATATGCAAAGATAGGAGCTAGCTGCTCTAAGCTTATATTTTTATAGTTTACAACCTGAAAAGAAAAGTTTCTCTATTTCAATATCATATGTAAAAATTATAGAAAGGTTTTAATTGACCCTATTATAGACAGATGTCTTTTCTACTGGTAATAATAAAAGAAATTTCATATTGAAAGGTGTCTAGGACATAATACTTATTATCAGGAACTGGGGGAGACAAGATTAATAGACATGTTATTGCATGTTTTTAAAAAGGGACCATCTCCCATTGGAATAAAACATTAGAAAGGCCAAAACCATAAATTTCAACAGCTTTAAGTGACAAAAATTTCCATAAGACATATTAAATTTCTATTTCTCTTCCTCATTTGACTCCAGGATCCTTTTCATAAAACTAGAAATCTGCAGTTCCAACATAATGCAGGTATTTATTCATAATGCAGCCATCATCTATTCAAAATGCCATATTAAACACTACAAATAGTTATAAAGGAAGATAAAATAATTCATCCAATAACCTTACAACTTGTGAAGCTGTTGTGGACAAAAACACGGAAATACAATGTCTTTTAACAATTATTTTACATCATATTCCACAAAACAAAGATCTTATATAAATATTCCCACTTATAAGTAAGCATTTACTTATTTTCTTTATTTATTGACTTAATTATTTCTCTTCCTTAGGGTTCTATTTGGCAAATTAACACACCAGGAAACTAAATGGTACTGATGTAATCTGAAAAAATTTAGAGACCTTTTGATTTGCCTACAACTCAATTTGCCCAAAGGTGACCTAATTAAGTAAGCTTTAAAACACTCCCAAGAGAATGCTCTTGTTACTGAATAGAGAGCTATAACACAATATTTCTATTAAATAGCATTTATTGCCCTGTTCCACATAAATACTTCAGCAATAGAAAAATCTGGGCAGCTATATCTAAGAAAAAAAGACATCAGGATAAGAATTCAAACATCATGCCCAAACATATTTTAACAACACATTGCTGTGCCTCCCTTCTTTCATTAGCCTTTGGATTATAGATTTTTTTAATGTGACCATTGGTCAATAAATCAATAATTTTCTGGAGTGCATTACATTTATCTGTCACTAAATGTTTCTATAAATTTATTTTTTCCTTCTGGACTTGAAAGAGAAGAAGGGCATGCCAGAAATAAAAGTATTAGCAGGAGAAAATGTTTAGACCATAAGCCGTTCTGCATCATTGAGAAAATATTGAAGTAAAGATATTACCCAGGGAGGAGTTCTGCCAAGCCATCCAGAACAACTTTTACTAAAATATAATTATAGGGGTTGTAAATATATTTGCTTTAATGGATGGTACTACACCTACAATTACAAGCACTCCATTTACCTGATTCACCTTTTAACAAATAATATAATAAAGGGCTTTGAAATATTGGACAGCAGAGAGTGCTTCTCGCTGATTCTCAGTGAGTTACACCTGCGACAACAATCTCAGTGACAAAGAGGCTGTTAGCCTTCATGCCCTCTATGGTGAAGCCACACCTCAAGTACCACTGAGTGCTCCAGACATACCCTCACTCTTGTTTTTCCTTTCTGACTCCTGGGGCTGTTTTTACAGCTTTTTCAAACTCAGGATACCCTAGGAAGCCAAAACAACAACCTAATTTTTTCTTTACTCTGTTAATCTCTCTATTTAGAGTTTTATGTACACAGGAGAAATCAGAAGAATAAATACACTCATTGAGCCTTCTCACTAATCATAGACTTTAGCATAAATGAAGAGATCACATCAGAGATAATAGGGTAAGAAAGTTCAAAAGTACAAACCTAGGGCCTAAATGGATTAAGTTAGTAGAAAAATGTGAAAATTTTGTATGGCAAAATATCACAAGTCTACATCCCCTCCCCTAAAAGCCAAATGTATTTCAGAATTCAGATTTTTCCAATTTTGAGAAGATAACATGGAGATCCAAGATGGCAGCAAAGTAGGTGGAAACTACACTGACCTCCTCCCAGGACTAAACTGGAATTACAACTAAATTATATAAAAATCATCCTGAATAGCCAGCTGAACACCAGCTGGAGAGAAACTTCATAATCAAGTACCCACAGAAGAAACCACATCACGACAAAAAGACTGGTAGGGAGTGCGGAGGTGTGAGAGTGCTGGCTGCGCGCCCATGGGCAGCAGCTGGGGTCTTGGTGGGATATTCAGTTGCTGGGAATTTTCCCCTGAGAAGTGTGGGGTCTAAACCCAAGTTCAGCTCCCAAGCCTAGAGCACCAGAACTGGGAAAGGAACCCAAATAAGAACCAGCTAAGAAAAAGCAACAGGATTTCTATGTGCTAGTAAGAGATGGCTAGAAATGCAGAGAGCCTCTTCAAGGGCCAACACAAAAAATTTCATTTGCAGCCACTTACCCTGGCTCCGGCAGAGGGAGGGCAGTGCAGACTAGAGCCATATGAGTAGAGTTTGGGGTTTGTGGCTCTAGGGAGAGAGCATAAGGGTAAGCCAGGAGAATCCCAGTGTTCAGTCGTTCCCCACACTGAAGAAACCATCTTTTTCAGGTAGAGCACAACCCTCCATGAGGCATCAACAGGGGGAAAGCAGTAGCCCTGTCCATGGGTATCCCTCTCAATCCACTCTGTCAGCTTAAGCCAGGCTGCTGAGAAGTACAGCTGGAGGCACTTTCAGTGATTAAAACTAACAAAAAGCCTGCAGAAGCAGATCTGGGAGCTTTGAGAATTTAACTGACCCTCCCCAAGGCTTGCTACTGATGAAAGCTGGTTTTGATGGGCAGCTTGGTTCTTTCTCCACACAGCCAGGCCCAGCAGCTATAAGCTGTGGATTGCTGACAGTTTCAAACAGGTTGCCCAGAGCCAGTTACAGGCAGCATCTGACACAGGTCTAAGCCAGAGTTTTTGCAGCTCTACCTAATACATAGAAGCAAAGACAAAGAGGCAGACAAATTGAGAAGGCAAAGAAACAGGCTCCAAATGAAAAAACAAGAGAATTTCGAAGAAGAAAACCTAAATGAAATGGAGTATAGCAATTTTTCCATTTTTAGAGTCTCTTAGATATAGAGTTTAAAGTAATGATTATAAGGATGCTGAGCAGCATTAAAAAAAAAAGACTTTTAAAAGACCAGTCAGAAATAAAGAATGCAATATCTGAAATAAATAATACACAAGAAGGAATAAACAGTAGATTAGATGAAACAGAGGGTCAAACCAGTGCTTTGGAAGACAAGGTAGAAAAAAACACCCAAGCAGAGCAGCAAAAAGAAAAGAAAATTAAAAAAAAAAAAATGAGAAGAGTTTAAGAGACCTTGGGACCAACGTGAAGCACAACAACATCCACATCATGAGAATACCAGAAAGAGAAGAAGGTGAGCAAGGGATTGACACAGGAATAATGACAAAAAGTTCCCTAACTGGGTGAAGGAAAAAAACATACAAGTCCAGGAAGTGCAGAGAATCCCAAAAATATGGGCCCAAAGAGGCCCACAACAAGATACTTTACAATTAAAATGGCAAATTAAAGCCACAAGAGAAAAGTGGGTAGTTATATACAAGGGAGCTCCCATTAGACTGTCACCTGATTTCTCAAGAGAAATATTTCAGGCCAGAAGGGATTGTCATGAAATACTCAAGGTGATGAAAAGCAAGGACCTACAATCAAGGCTACTTTACCAAACAAGACTATCATTTAAAATTGAAGAAGAAGGGGACTTCCAGACAAGATGATGGCAAAGGCAGACATGGTTCACCTCTTCACAAAACCACATTGAAATTGAAACTAAATTATAGAACAACCATCACTCAGAAGTGTCAGAAATCAAGTTGAATAGAAGTCTGACACACCAAATTAAAGAAAACACATCTTTCCAGACTGGTATGTTGGGGGGGGCACAGATGTTGAACTGCCTGATCCCACAACCACATGTGATGGATAATAATTCAGGAAGGATATCTCAGGAGTGAGGAGTCTCAGTCCCACAACAGGCTCACCAACCCAGTGTTCCAGTGCCAGGAAGATGAGTCCCCAAAATTTTGGCTGAAAAACCAGCAGGGATTGAGTCAGTAGAAGAAACTTCAGGAGCTCCAAGCAGTTCTTCTTAAAGAACCCACACATGGACTCACCTACACAGACTCACTCCCTCTGAAATCCAGCACCAGGATAGCAGGTAACTTGAAAGTCACGAGTGGAATACAGGGAGAAACTGAAGTGTCTGCTATTAAGGGGAGCAGAGGCCATTGTCCCTTTTCTAAACCCTCCCCCAACAGAACCAAAGAGCTGGTAAGCTGGTGCCATATCTAAGACTCCATCAATCTGGCTAACACTGACCTGCCTTGGATGTCCCCAGAGACTCTGCCCCACCCAACATATGGACCCACCCATGCCCTTTCCATATAAATGACTGGTCTTCACTCATACTGCATGACTTCCTAAATCTTCTCAAAGAAGCAACAGCTGGCCTCAGTGAGCCCCAGACAAGCACTAGCAAAAGCCAGCCTAGATTCGCAGCTTGGCTTTACCTGGGAATCTCCAAACCCGGCACAAGCAGCAGCAATCTCAAATTGCTTTATAGCTCAGCAGGATGACCCCAGGGAAAACACAGGTGGGGGATGACCTTGGCCTACACCCCTGGGAAACCACAAGCCAGCATACCCAGCAGACAGCTGCAGACCACATCAGAGCACTAACACTCTGCTGTGGTGGGTGAACTCAGCCCACACAAAGGGTGCACCTTGATTACCCTGCTGGGGTGATAGAGGAGGCTGTGCCACTGGACCCTATAGGACACCTACCATATTAGGCAAAACTACCAAGACATGGAGTTAAAGCAGCTCTACATAATACATAGAAACAAACACAGGGAGACAAAGAAACATGCCCAAATGAAAAAAACAAATCAAAACTCCAGAAAAAGAGCTAAATAAAATGGAGGTAAGCAATCTATAAGATGCAGAGTTCAAACCACTGGTTATAAGGATGCTCAAGGAACTTAGTGAGGACCTCAGCAGTATAAAAAAGATCCAATTGGAAACGAAGGATACCCTAATAGAAATAAAGAAAAATTTATAGAGAAATAACAGTAGTGTGGATGAAGCCAAGAATCAGATCAATGGTTTGGAAGATAAGGAAACAAAAAACAACCAATCAGAACAACTAGAAGAAAAAGATTAAAAAAAAATAGAGATGGTATAAGCAGCCTATGGGACAACTTCAAGCTGTCCAACATTCCCATCATAGGGTACCAGAAGGAAAAAAGAAACAGCAAGAAATTGGAAATCCATTTCTAAAAATAATGAAAAAAAAACTTATATAATTTGGTGAAGGAAGTAGACTTGCAAGTTCAGGAAGCACATAGAGTCTCTGACAAGACGGATGTAAAGAGGCCAACTCCAATACACATCATAGTTAAAATGCCAAAGGTTGAAGACAAAGAGAGGCACTTAAAAACAGCAAGAGAAAACAGTTACCTACAGGGGAGTCTCATAAGACTGTGAGCTGAATTCTCAAAAGAAATTTTGCAGGCTAGAAGGGATTGGCAAGAAATATTCAGTCATGAAAAGCAGAAACCAACAGCAAAGATTGCTCTACCCAGCAAAGATATCATTTAGAATCAAAGGGCAGATAAAGAGCTTCCCAGACAAAATTAAAGGAGTTCATCATCACCAAACTATTATTATATGAAACATTAAAGGGACTTATTTAAGAAAAAGAAGATCAAAACAATGAACAATGAAATGCAAAATTTCATATCTATCAACAATTGAACCAAAAAACAAACTGAGCAAACAAGGAGAACAGAGACAGAATAATGGATATGGAGAGCGTTTTGATGGTTGCCAGATAGGATAGGGGTGTGGAAGTGGATGAAGAGATGAGGAGATTAAAAAGTACAAATAGGTAGTTACAGACTAACCATGGGGATGTACAGTATAGGAAATGGAGTAGCCAAAGAACTTATACGCATGCTCATGGACATGAAGAAGATATAAGGATTTCCTGAGGGAATGGGGAGTGCTCGGTGGAGGGGGGCAAAGGGGAAAACAGGGACAACTGTAATAGCATAATCAATAAAATATGATTAAAAATAAAATAAAATTGAAAAACAAATAAAGAGCTTCCCAGAGAAAAAAAAGCTAGAAGAATTTGTTACCACCAAACCATTATTGCAACAAATGTTAAAGATCTTTACTTAAGAAAAAGAAAAAAAAGAACAAAGAGGAAAGTTGAAAATTAAAATGATAAATATGTACCTATCGATAATCACTTTAAATGTAAATGGCTTAAATGCTCCATACAAAAGACACAGGGTAGCTGAATGGATTAGAATACAAGACCCACACATATGCTGGCTCCAAGAGACCCACCTCCAAGTGAAAGATACACACAGACTAAAATCAAAGGGATAGAAAAAGATATTTTATGTGAATAGAGAGAAAAAAAAACTGGTTAGCAATACTTATATCTGACAAAAAGACTTTAAAACCAAGGCTATAGTAAGAGACCAAGAAAGATACAACCTAATGATTAAGGGAAAAATACAACAAGAGGATATAACATTGTAAACATTTATGTACCCAACATAGGAGCACCTAAGAATGTAAAGCACATCTTGATAGAACTAAAGGGAGAGAGTGACAGAAATATAGTGACATCAACGGATATATTTTCCAGACAATGGATGTATTTTCCTTCCAAGTAGACAGTGACCTTCAATGACATGCTAGACCAAATGGATTTAATTGATATCTTCAGAGCATTACATCACAAAATAGCATAATATACAACCTTTTCAATGGAACATGGAACATTTTCTAGAATAAGCCACATGTTAGTTAGTACACAAAACAAGTCTCAATAAATTTGAGAATATTGAAATCATATCATGCATATTCTCTGACCATATTGCAATGAAAGTAAAAATCAATCACAGGAAGAAAATGGTAAAATGCAAAAAGAAATGGAAAATAAATAACATGTTATTAAACAACAAATGGGTCAACAATGACATCAAGGAAGAAATCAAAAGATACCTTGCAACAAATGAAAATGAGAACAGAACAACCTCAAATCTGTAATACACAGAGAAATCAGTCCCAAGAGGGAAATTCATTACATTAAAGATCTATCTCAAGAAATAAGAAAAAACTTAAATAAACAATCCGATTTTACACTTAAAGGAACTTGAAAAAGAACAACAAACCCAAAGTGAGTAGAAAGAAGGTAATAATAAAGAATAGAATTAAACAAAATAGAGTAATAAAACACTACAAAAAAATCAGTGAATCCAAGAGCTGGTTCTTTGAACTGAAAAATAAGATAGAAAAACCTTTAACCAGGTTCATCAAGAGAACAGAGAGAAGACCCAGATAAATAAAATCAGAAATAAAGAGTATAAATAACTGACACAAAAGAAATACAAAGGATTGTAAGAAAATATTGCAACTATATGCCAACAAACTGGACAACCTGGATGAAATGGATAAATTCCTAGAAACATGCAATATTACAAAACTAAATCAGGAAGAATCAGAGAATCTGAATAGGCAGATTACACCTAGTGAAATTGAAGCAGTAATCAATAAACTCCCATCAAAAAAAAGCCCCGGACTGTATGGTTCCTTATATAAATTTCATCAAATATTCCAAGGAAACTAACACCTTCTCAAACTATTCCAAAAGATTCAAGGGGAGGGAAAACTCCCACCTCATTTTATGAGTGCAGCAATATCCTAATTCCAAACCTGGAAAAAGACACTACAAAAAAAAAGGGAAATTATTATGGGTTAATATCCCAGATAAATATCAACGCTAAAATCCTCAGCAAACTATATATAGCAATACACCAAAAAGATCATACACCATAATCAAGTGGGATTTATTCCTGGGATACAAGGTTGGTACAACATTCACAAATCAATAAATGTGATTCACCACATAAACAAAATGAAGGATTAAAATCACATGATCATCTCAATAGATGCAGAAAAAAATTTATAAAAACCATCACTGATTTGTGATAAAAACTTTCAGCAAAGTGGGAATAGAGGGAACATATACAAACATAATAAAGGTCATATATGACAGACCCATTGCCAGAATCATTCTGAATGGACAAAAACTACAAGCATTCCCCTTAAGATCAGGAACAAGACAGGGATGTCCACTTATACCTCTCTTATTCAATGTAGTACTGGAAGTCCTTGCCACAGCAATCAGACAAGAAGAAATGAAATGCATCCATTAGAAAAGTTGGAAAAGAAGAAGTAAAACTGTCATTATTTACAGACGACATGATGCCGTACATAGAGAACCCCAAAGATTCCACCAAGAAGGTACTAGACTGATAAATGAACTCAGCAAAGTAGCAGGAAACAAAATTAATATCCAGAAATCAGTTGCATTCTTATATGCCAATAATGAAGTAACAAAAAGGGTAATTAAGAAAACAGCCCCATTCACAATTGCCGCAAAAAAATATCTAGTAATAAATTTAACCAAGGATTTAAAAGACCTGTACTTGGAAAATTATAAGACACTGAAGAAAGAAATTGAAGAACACACCAAAGAGTGGAAACACATACCGTGTTCATGGATAGGAAGAATTAATATCGTTAAAATGTCCATACTACCCAAAGTCATCTATAGATCCAACACAATTCCTATCAAGACACCAATCATGTATTTCACAAAACTAGAACAAATATTTCAAAAATGTATAACAAATCACAAAAGAATCTGAATTACAACAGAGATTTTGAGAAAGAAGAAAAAAGTTGGAGGAATCATGCTACCTAATATCAAACCATATTATAAGACCATAGTAATGAAAACATAGCATAGTACGAGCATAAAAACAGACACATAGATCAATGGAACAGAATAGAGAATGCAGAGATAAACCCACGCCTTTATAGTCAATTAATATTTGACAGAGTAAGCAAGCACATAAAATGGGCTAAAGATAGTTTATTCAATAAATGGTATTGGGAAAATTGTACAGATTTGTGCAAAAAAATAAAACTAGACCACCTTCTAATGTCACACACAAGAATAAATTCAAAAGAGATTAAAGTCTTCAATGTTACACTCAACCATAAAAACTCTAGAAAAAACCAGGCAGTAAAATCTTGGACATTGCTTTCTTGTAGACATATTTTATCTGATATATCTCTTCAGGCAAGGAAAGAGAAAAAATAAACAAATGTGACTACATCAAACTAAAAAGGTTTTGCACAACAAAGGAAGCCATCCACAAAATAAGAAGACAACCCTCAGAAGGGGAGAACATCTTCTCTGGTATGTTTGATAAGGTGTTAACATCCAAAATTTATAACGAACTTATAAAACCCAACACCAAAAAACAATAAAGTTAAATAATGGGCAAAGGACCTGAATAGACACTTCTCCAAAGAAGACATCCAGATGGGCAATAGACATATGAAAAATGCTCAACATAACTAATCATCAGAGAATGCAAATTTAAACCACAATGACATATCATCTCACACCTGTCAGAATGGTTATCATCAATAAATCAACAAACAAGTGCTGGGGAGAATGTAGAGAAAGGGGGACCCTTAAGTACTGTTGATGGGAATAAATACTGGTACAGCCACTGTAGAAAGCAGTATGGAGTTACCTCAAAAATTTAAAAATGGAACTGACTTTAAAAATGGAAATGACCCAGCAATTCCACTTCTGGGAGTTTTTCCAAAGAAACCTGAAACACTAATTTGTAAGGATGAAAGCAACCTTATATACATTGTGGTATTATTCATAATAGCCAAGATATGGAAGCTACCCAAATGCCCATCAGTAGATAACTGAAAAAACAGCTATGGTACATTTACACAGTGGAATACTACTTGGCCATAAAAAAGAAGGAAATTCTACCTTTTGCAACAGCATGGACGGCCTGGGGAACTTTATGCTAAGTGAAATAAGCCAGTCAGAGAAAAACAAATATTGTACTATATGATTTCACTCATGTGGAATTTAATAAACAAACTGAACTAGAGCAAAATACAGCAAAATAGAGACAGACTTCTAGATACAGAGCAGGCAGACAGCTCTGGTGGTGGGCTGGGGGGTGGTTGAGGGTGGAAGGATTGACCAAAAAGGAGAAAGGACTCATGGACAAGGACAACAGTGTGGTGATTGTTAGGGGGCAAGGGGTGGGTGGAAGTGGGAGACAGAAGAGAGGGATAAATGATAATGGAAAAATACAGTAAAAAAAATAAACTATTAAAAGAATGTCTTAAGGTGAGGATAAAAAATATACAGTATGGAGTCCACACTATGTATTTTGTTAATCCCCTGGCAGGTTGTGGCGCAACCCTTGTAATCAAACACTCTGACAATCCACAATGACTCTTGGGAATATTCTACAGGGCCAACTGAAGACTCAACATATGCATCACTAATTCACTTTAGATTTTCCACTAAATGTGTTTGCATAAATCAGGAAAAATCTGTTTTCAGAGCTGTTTGGGTTTGGAATTAAAAAAAGGGGGGGAATATTGTTCAACTTCTCACACCTGGCTCCTTTGTCTGCTCAGTCCTCTTTCCTCAAAGCTTTTACACCCTCTTTGGTAGTAAGCTCTGTGCAGACCTGTCTCAAAGCACAAGCTGAGATCTCCTGGTGAAAGTGTGGATATTCAGGGGAGGAGTCTTTAAGTGCTTGAATCCACAAAGCACATTTGTATTAACTCCCTACCTCTCTTGAGTTAAATGCATTCAAAGAACCAACTACCACAAGAGTAAATATGTTTTGTAATAAGGCTGTTGAACATCTAAGATGCCAAAATATTTTTCAGATCAATTGTTTTATTTAGTGAAGTCTCAGCCAATTGACCAACTTACTGAGATGACTTTGTTTAAGGATAGATTGGGATAAGAAACAGGCACGCTATAGGCCCAAGTCAGATGTTTCTGTCTTAGTCCATCAGGCTACTAGAACAAAATATACAAGCTGGGTGGGTTATAAACAACAGAAAAAATATTTCTCAGAATTGTAGGGGCTGACCCCAGTGTGCCAGCCTGGTTCTTTGAGGACTCTCTTCACAGACACAGACTTCTCCTTGAATCCTCACATTGTAGAAGGGACTAGACATCTCTTTGGAGCCTCTCTCTGTAAAGGCACCAATCCCATTCATGAGGGTTTCTCCCTCATGACTTAAGCACCTTCCCAAGTCCATGCCTCCTAATACCATTATCTCTGGGGGTTAGGATTTTAATATGGGAATTTGGAGGGGAAACAAACATTGAGACTTTAGCAGTTGCCATGAAGTACCATCCTTAGTCAGAATTCCTATTTAATATTTTATACTTAGCACTTATAGACATATGAATTGGGAGGTGCTAAAAAAAAAAACACATACAGCAGACTGCTGATACGTATGCATTTAACTTGGCTATTTCTATTCCATGCACTTTGGAGAAAAAAAGAGAGGAAGAGAAATAATTTAAATAACACAGGGGAGTCCTGTCATCATTTTGCTCATTGAGTGGATAGCCTAGCCTGGCCATGAGATGAGGGGAGAAACCTGGTCTTCCCCCACTCGGTCTGGGTAACCTTGTCCCACATTACACAAACGTGCCCTGTGCTTCCTCTGATTCTAGTGTTCAAAGCACTTCTATAAATAAAACACCCATATTGCATTTGTTTTGTGTCATATGGCCCCTAAAACTAGGACAGATATTTTGTATAAAACCAATTCAAGTTGCTCTGATGCTATCCTTTATGGGGCATTTCAAGAGCAACTCTGTCTAGGACTTTTACTTTATACTCTTACTCATAGTCTAGTCTGAGAAAGATGCAATTATTCTCAATATGTAAGTCATTCAGGGCATTAATGAACATCCTTTTATTAGCAGACGATTTTGTTTAAAGGTGGACTGAGTTAAGAAATAAGTATGTTATAGACCAAACTCAAATATATGGATGATTCCAAAAAAAGAGCAGAAGACACACATACATTTTTAAATTCATTGCTTCCCTTTGTACTCATCCTAATGATTCATACAGAAATACAGACTCATCTCCAATTACCATACTCTCTAAAACTACTAAGTCCTTAAGAAAATACTATGAAAATTAAAAAATTTGCTAACTAGGCAATTGCCATACTTATGGATTATAATCATTTATGGATTGAGTCTCAGACCACAGATGACCTGTAGCCACACCTCTTAGTCCACCTTGTGCCATTTCACGAATGTGTCAGGATGATACTAATATTCCTTCATATGAACTTAATGTTAAAATTCAGTTATTAAAGAAATTACTAATATCCTTCTCAATTCTTGTTAAAGAGCCTTGGCCAGGACTTTTAAGTCTCCTATTCTACTTTGGTATTTTTCTTTACAATCAAAACATTTCCACTGAGATTCCCTATAATATACATCTAATAGGCATAGGATCAACCCTTTTAGGCCAGTTTTCTCATGCATAAAATGAAGCATTAAGTTAAATGATATTTAAGATCCTATTTGATCATATACCCTAACAATATATAAACCTATGAGCCAATGGATTGAAAGAGAATTTAAGAGCCTGTGACCCATTCTACACAAGTACATTCGAGCTACTTATTACTCACTATTAGATTACGTACTGAGCTTTGTAGACTTAATAGTTGCAATTGAAGCTTTGACTCTCCAAATTAACACCCAAAATCTCTACTCCGCCAGTTTTGAGAGTTCTCCTTAGGAAAGGATATTGTTGAGCTTCCTTTGTTACCTCACTTCCCAACAAACTATGACTCTGAATCCATTTAAAAAATGGCAAGAAATGAAAAATACTAACATTAGAGTCAGAAGACTTGCATTTGAGATCTATCCCTGCAATCTTCTAGCTTTACGATCTTGAGCAAATCATGAATTTTTCCAAGTCTCAATTTTCTACATTAATACAATGGAAAATCACCTCTATTCATTCACGAACCCACAGTAGATGTGAGAGCATTTTGTAAACTCATAAATCTTATTCAAGGATGAGGAAAAATTAAAACTAGTGTACATGTCATTCCCAGGAAATTATTTTCTCCAGGAAATATGAGGTACCCTGAATTAAATGAAAATTTTCAGAAAAATGAGTTTTCCTCTGGAAACTTTCTCCCAGGTGACTTGTCATCTCGCTACCCCTATACAGTGGCCTAGGGTACCCCTTCCTTTTTTTTTTTTAAGTCTATTAACTCATATTGGGCTTCCCGCTAAATACATACCCTATGACTCCTCAGCTTACACCACACAAGGGAGTTGCATCAATGTTGAGTTTGTGCGTCACATTCAAACCTCAGTTTATTCAAATGGCTGGTGACAAATTTAGAGCATTTTTATTTTTCAGCAAAAGGAATAGGTCTACAAATGTAGGTGTTCATCCCCTGGCCTTCCAAATAAAACTTCTTTAAATTTGAAAGCCTTCAGAGAAGAAAATTGCATATTTACTCCAGAGATTTTTTTTAATGTTAAACACCTTCTCCTACCAGAAATTCTCTCCTGTATTATCTAACCCAACCAGAATTGTTCTTGCTTCGGTGTCTCCCATCTTCCTAAGAGGTTGGGAACTATTAGAGAAGTTTACAACCTTCAATAAAGCTTCAAAACAATGTTCAGGTAAAAGAAAATAAAAAGAAGCTAATTTTGAAAATATATTATTTCATTTGTACTGCTGAAAAACCCCACAATTAATATGGTTCTAACCTGAAAATGTAGAAGGGACCCACACACAGTGAAAGAAGATGGATTAACTTTTTGAAGCCTGAAATTTCTTGTATATCTCAGCAGATAGCTTTCTAACCAGGAGCCTAATTTCTCATAAAACATTATAGTACTAATTTCCACTTATTATGAAACAGCTTTTTTGCCTGTATGACATTGCCACTTGGACCCCGTACATGACTCTAATTAAGATCTAAGTTATTCATGACTATAATTCAGATCTAACAACCAGTCTAGTCAGATTGGGGTAATTAGTCCCAGAGGGTATTATAAGAGAGCTCATTTTTCTTTTCATCTTTCTATTTTGGCAAACAACTTGAGGTACTGTTTCATTTAAATAATTCTGTAATTCATAGAACCCAAAAATGCAGAAGTGAATTAGCTAAATAAATTATTTTAAGAGCCTCTTATATATAGGGCTCATGTGCTGGTTAATTTGGTTTGTGTACCTTTACTGTGGTTCGGAACAGAAACAATCAGGATGATGAACCAACATCAAGCTAATAAATTTTTAATAACCTGCTACCAAGTTTATTAGAATATTAAAAGGCAAGAACTTAACCCTTACACATCACAAGCCTGATTGAATTGAAGTGGATTTGAAAGAATATCCCAGTTTTAGTTTTTGTTGTTGAATATTCTACAATATTAAGAACTTCTATATCCACTTAACTGGAAAGATGAAACATCTTATATAGACCAAGGTGGGATAAAACAAAGCTATTTTCTCATTTAAAATGTTGCTATTACAGTGTTCCTTTTCATACTATCACTGCCTAATGTTATAGAACATTCCAGCTTATTCTTGTTATTCACTGCACTTGCAACCACCTTCAACATTATAGAAGTCTCCTCCTTCCCCTTTTATCCCTCTCCATTACCCTTATTTTATAACACATTAGCACAGTAATTCTGGATATTATAACCAGAGAACCCAGAGGCTCAAGAGCTTATAGAATATGGCTTATTAAATTCCTAGCCTAACATCTACTTAGCTCATTCTGTTTAGGTTAGTTCTCAATATACTCTCAAGAGAAAGGCATTTAACCAAGAATAAATTTTAAGATTCAGAATTACTCAATGATGTGTAATACACTCTGTTTGGTCCGTACTAGGTAGATAGAAATAATATAATATTTCCAAGAAAAAAAATATGAGTAGTGTCATGTGCCAAATTAATTTAGTAGATAGTTACTGTTGATGGCCACAACCAAAATTTACAGGACAGTATCTTCCCATCCAAAAGACAATCGTTCAAAGGGAATAGAGCTAGGGCTATAAATCAGGAGACCAAAATTACCATCTCAGTAACATCTTGACCCCATTTACTTCTTACCTTATCTCTAATAAGGCATTAATCAGAGCTGTTGGTAGTTTTGAATTGGAATGAGGTAAACTTTGAGTCTTAAAACTTGAATTTAAATTCTTGCTTCATTATCCTATTAGCTGCATAACCTTAGAATTGTTATTTACTTTTTGAGTCTTTTATGCTTCAAACTAAAATGGAAATAGTGATTCTAACCTCACAGGATTGCAGCAAGTACTGAATGAGATAATATATGCTGATTCGGGAAGAAGAATACCTGGAGAAAAGTATATCTCTTCCTCCTTGCTCCTTCCCTGCTTTCCTTCCTTCTTCCTTCCTTCCTTCTTTCCCTTTTATCCTCCAGGTGGTTCTCAACAAGGGATAATTCTCCTTCAATTTGCTAGCTATGAATGTGGGTTGCCAAAATTATCTTTGAAAAGAGTTGGTGTAAGAATTTCCTTTCTCCTCCCCTCCTTCCCATTCCTTTACCTTTTTTCTAATTTCTTATCCTTCATCAGTCAAACTGGAAGAATAATAATAGCTGACCCTCTTGATTATAAGGAAATAATGTTGAGAATTATTTAAATTGTGTCCAAATATTATTGTAACAGCCACAGTTAAGTTTTTTCCTGGATCAGGTAGAGAAAAGAGCATTTACAAAAGCCTACATCAAAGGGCAGGAATGTCCAAGGAATAGTGAGGGATCCAGAGGGTAGGGAGACAGTAGATGAGTGGGGCAGGAGGTGAGGAAAGAGTGTGTGTAGATGGATGGACTGAGCTAGGAGGCTGAGACCAGGTAGAGAAGTGTGTTTTGTGTCTTATAAGTCAAGGTTTCCTTTGCATTTATTAGATCTGCCTTAACCAGTGGTCTGTAGTGATAACACCAATTATGTTTAATATACAAGTCTCACTCTCATTCTCGTCTCACTCAGAAATTAATTTAGTTCCAAAAGTCCCAAAAGGAACTTGTCATATGTAGTAGATTTATCTATACTGTGGTCCATATCATTAGGAAATTATTGTAAAAGTTATTGAAGAGAGAGGAAAAGTTTTCTTTTTAATTTAATACTTATTGTATTTTTTCCATTACTATTCAGTCCCCTTATGTCCCTCGCCCCCCAGCAATCACCACAGTGTTGTCCCTGTCCATGAGTCCTCTTCCTTTTTGCTTAATCCCTCCAACCCCTAACCTCCTGACCCCCTAGCTGTCATCATGATCTCCATCTATGAGTCTGTTGAGGGGAAATTATTTCTATGTAAATAAACATACATCTGGCAACTCATAATATATCTATTATAGAGCCATGATGATTGATTATTAATTGAAACATAATTGGGAACTTAATTGTATCCTCACTTCTATTTTAATTATTTTAATAAAAATGAAGTCAAAAGGCATGGAATTTGAAAGAATGAAGGGGATCTATTTTGTGTTTAATTGTTGGAAACTTCTACTGAGATGGGTCTAAAACTTGAATCTACACAGTCACAGGCAGCCTAACACGACACACTGAATAGACTCCATCACCCCGATCCAGCTTATATTTGCAGCCAGTTCTCCATGTGACCCTTCTCCTCTATTGGCCCCATACTTACAACCACATGAACTCACACTTCACTATTTATAGATTACTGAACTAAGTCACCTGTCTTTCAAGACTTTGTCCATGTTACTTTCTCTGTCTGTACTTCCTCGCCAGATACACCTGACCAAGACTCAACTGTCACTTTGTTTGAGTTGTTCCTTTAGAGTTTTGTCAAGGCACGGCATGAACAAGATAAATGTACGATAACTGTTGGATGGTCTGCGTCACAGGTCAGAGGAAGGTATTGATAGGGAACGTAGTAGATCTGAGGTAACGCGGAAATCAGTGACATTTCTGTGTTAATGAAGTTTAAATGCCAAGAACCCAAGTATTTATGAGGCATCTACCATATATGTATATTCTTTGATAACCATGCTCAAAGGCTTAAAAAAGTCTCTTATTGTAGAATCTCCCTTTCCTGCTTCTGCACTTTCCACCTACAACTGGACTTCATTACTTGGCTTTTTCATAGCTGCATTTATGTTTTTTGCTTTTTCTAAGTACAAGCCTGGTTCTTTTTTTTTTTCCCCAGGTTGGATGAGTTTTATTTCTATGACTTTTTTTTAGTCCATTAATTTAGTCACTCATTCAAAGGTTGTACACTTGCTTAAGTACTGAGGGGATTACACAAAGGATGAAGACATGGTTCCTGATTTTTTACGTCCACTGAGGAAAATGAGACAAGATGGCAAGCATCAGGATAAAATGTAACCAGTGATTACCCTAAAGTCCTCATACAGGCTTGTTTTATGTCTAAGAAATTTGTTGAAACCCCTGTGATATTGCAGAAGTACCAACATCTGTATGCCTATCAATAGGGAGAATGGGAAGTTACCTCTAATACATGCATGCTGGAGAATACTACGTGACCATTAAAATGTATGACCTGGCCCATGAGAATTGCCATAGAAAGTTAATTACCAGTGCGGGGGGGGGGGGGGGGGGGGGACAAGGAGACCATAGAACAATGCATAAAGTAGACCCCAGTTTATAGACATCTGTTAATAAATCAGAGGTTGTCAACTTACAGGCTGCATTCATTTGGCCTATGCAGCATTTCTAAAAATTTAGAATTCGTTGCCATCATACAAGCTTGGTTCCTAAGCTCAACTGTTATTGGTCATCTCTTCGTAAAGTCCAAGGCCACTATTTTTCTAGATCAAGATATTTAAGTCCAGAAACCTGTGGTGACTTGCCCAAAGACACATGAAAAAATAAGTACCAAAATCAGGGCCACACAGTGGGTCTCCTGATGCCCAGGTCAGTATATCCTCCCTCATCCCCCAGAATTTCAAAATGTTCAGTGAATGCGAGCTTCTTAAGCTGTTAATAGACAGTGCTTAATACATCAGTTCTGTGATCAAGTACACTTGGGAAATTCTGAATTAAAGAGAGTTAAGCATATTTATTTACTGGGAAGCCTTCAGTATGCTAATGCGTATTGATTAACTAAATATAATGACATGTCCACTTATGTCCCCTTTCTCTAACTTTTATGCAGCTAAATTCTACTACTTGTCTGAAAATAATAATAATAGAGAATCTAGTAAGCATTTTATAAAGAGAGTACAGCATGTTGGTTCAAGCAAATGTTTGAGTTCAAATTCCAAATGTTACTATCAGGTACAACTTTTGCCAAATAATTTCATTTCTCTGTGCTTCAGTTTATCTGTTTAGAAACCAAAGTAATAATAATAACACCTGCCTCAGAGGGTTTCTGTAGGGATTAAATGTGTTGTAGATGTAAAAGCCCTTAGAACAGTATCTGGTACATAGGAGTGTTTGATAAAGGTCAGCTATTGTTAGAGGAGTTGATAATTACACTGTAATCCAGGTAACAAATATTTCAATAAACCCCAGTTAATATTTTTTATCATCTCCCAAAAGCCCTCTTTGGTCTGTGCAACATGGCCCTTTTCTGTGAGTCTCTCGTCATACAGGGCTCAGCTATAGTCCTTCCTCCTTTACCTCCTTTTCATGTACAGTTGTTTCTTTGTTCTGCATGAAACTTGGGTGCCAACCAAGGCACCCTTCTACCCTGAGTTAATTTCTTCACATCTTCTTTTTAAGAAAGCAGGATGCTTCTCCCCATCGCCACAATAGAATTCTCCTACTAACTATTAAGAAGAGAATCCTTTTTTTGGTATATATGAGATATCTTTTCTGTTTCAAGATATTTAAAGGACCAGTCTTTGGGAAGTAGTGCCTTGCTGGGTGCATTCTTAATACTTAAAATCTGCAACTTTACATTCATATTTCTAGGACTTGTTACTCTGTGAGGCTTAGAATTTGCCATAATACAGTTTAGACTGCTGTAACAAAGAGACTCAAAAATATATAAATTTAAGTAAGATAGGAATTGCCTTCTCTCTTATCTACAGGTCTGCATAGATATTTCAGGACCGGTAAGAGTTTAAGAAAGCCAGGCTGCTTTTATGTCGTTGCTCTCCTCTGCTTTAAAACTTAACCTCCACCTCTTGGACCACAGTGGCTGCTCTAGTCCTACCATCATACATAGATTCCAGCCAGCAGAAAAGGAGAAAAAGGCAAGGGAAGAAGCATATGAGTGTTCTCCATAAAGGCATGACAGATATATAAACACATCACAAGTCAGGAGGCCATACTTTTCAGGAGGAAACTAGGATATAGTTGGCTGCGTGGATATGTGCTAATTAAAAAGTTCTATTACCTTACGGAGGGAAAATTGGCTCCCAGAGGACAAAAAGCAGACTCTGAGAGTTCTGTGTCTGACAGTACCCATGGAAAAGGCCCCCACAACAAAAATCTCCCTTCCCTTCCCTTCTACCCCAAACTCTTTGTTAATTCTGTCAGTCAAAATATTCTAAGCAGTCCTTCAAATAAAATAAAGATGTCATTTGGAGGGCTGAAGCGAGAATAGTTTCTAAAAGAAAGGAAGTATAAAAAATAAAAGAACGGGGTACACTTTCAAGGTTTTTTTAAGCACTTGAATTTAGTCAATTTTATAATTATTAACATTCAAAATTTAATCACTTGAATTTTTTAACGGATGATTTCTTGGTTTCAGACTCTATGCCTCCTCTCTCTGCGTCCATTTGTTTGGCTAAGGCGGATTGATCTATTTCGAATGACAAGATGAAGTAGTTTCTCTTCTTTTTTCTACTATTTCTTAGTCAAGTATCTTTTTGTTAATAATAGCCAACCTTTGTTAGCACTTCTGATAAATTTATCACTGCAGTCCCATACATAATATCATTGTCCCCATCTCATAGATGAAAAATTTGGGACTAGCAAAGGGTATATATAGCCAGGTAATCAATTGTCTATAGACACCAAACCTTAAAACCTGGCACAATATTTTATCAAGCTAATAATCTCTTTATAAATAATACCAGAGTGGGTGGTCAAACATTCAGTACCAACAACCACTACAGAAGAAATGAGATTGTTTTAAATCTGAAGACACGGCCAAAAAATAGTAACTGTTCCGTGTTTTTAATTGCATGATTCCAATGCTTCCTCACAACGACCACGGCCAGATCAATTTTTTTACTAGGCAGAAATGAAAGTTGAAAATGCAAAACATTATCATTAATGAACAGCCTAAAGTGAAATTATTTCAAACAGACAAATGATAATAAGTGTAGTTTTAACTAATCATTTTCCAAGAGTAGGTAACACAGATTGAAACAAATTCTTGACTCATTTTCTTATCTAAAATGTGTGTTTCTTCATTACATAACCCCAGATGAGCAGGAGAATGTGAGCCTTGGGTGAGTATTAAGAACGCGAGAGCTGGTGTGGGCCGCGGCCAGTCTTCTTGCCTGTGCGAATACTTCCAGAGCAAGGTGCCGGTGGGAATTGCTAACCAGAGGAGGAGAGCTCAGCATCAGGCTGACACTGCCTTTGGCCACGGATGTAGTTCTGTGCCGATTTACTAGGTGGCGATATAATCTTAAAAATAAGCATTCACATTCTGGTGCAAAAGTTTCAGCTCTCCATTTTTTCACTGATATGTTTTGTTTTGTTTTTTCATTTCCAATGTTATTTTTTCTTGCTTTCATTTTTGCTGTCTTTCACTGAAATTTTGTATCATCGCCTCCATTCTTCTAACAGAAAAACTATAAAACCATACAAGTCAGCTTGAGAAAGACAAGATCAAAATCCTGTTGTGGTATGACCTGAATATAGGACCTTCAGTCTTTTTCCATCACCGGTTCCTGAGGCTAACATTCATATTTATTCCTTATATATCTTTATATCAGGAATTCCCTTTTTTGCTGAAACATTAGAGAAGAATATGTGTCTGTGTGTTTCTCAATATTTGAAGACATAGTCCTCCCTATGACCAAGAAAAAGTCAATCCACTCTAAAATATTTTTGTAAATCCAAATTCCTCTCTTACCTCCTCTACGTATTCTATCATTATACCTCATACCTCTAGCTTCAAATTGCATAGCGAGTTTGGAAGAACTTATGAAATTATAAATAAGTAAATATCAGTACAAGTGCTTTATAAGAGCTAAAGAGCATAAAAATACTAGATATGATTTTTAAATACCTACTTGTAATACTCAGGACCGAAGGAGGAATATCTCGCATGGGAATTAAAGACATTGAGAAGCCCCCTCTATCGTTGCGACCTTTAGTCGTCCTAAGGAAATAAATACCCACTGGCCCATGGACAATGACCCAGAAAATGCCACATCTACAAGCTCATGTCAGTTACCTGCTACTACGAGAGCGCCTGCTCCATGGTCAGCATTGTGCTGGATGCTGCGACACTGAGACCCGTCAAGGATAAGCCACAGTTTCTAACCTCAAGCAGCACACATATTGGTAAAGCACAAATGAAAATGATTAGTTAAAAGTGTTTTGACACAATATATCAACAGAAATATATTGTCAAAGAAAGGAGAGAGTAGAGGGAGTGGGGTAAGTAGAAAGAAAAATGACAGAGGATTAAAACTTGGACACACCCCAGAAGACTAGAGAAGATATTGACATGTGAGAAGGGGAAAGGGGCAAGGAAAAGCTTCCAGAAGATGGACCTCGCGTTTGGGGTTGAACAAGTGCTCATGTGAGCCAGAATCAATGAGGAAAATGACAGTGGGTGACACTTAATACTGCGGAGCAGAGTGAGATCAGCAGAGTGAGGTTGGAAGGGTGAAGATAGTGAGAACCAGGCAGAGGAGTCCATTTGACTCGGCAGCAAACAGGTCACATTTCTGGAAGTATGAGAGCAACACTATAAATGAGTGGTTTGGGGAAAATTGGCCTGGCAATGAAAGTGGGAGGGGGATTAGAAAGGAAAACAGATAAAGCCAGAAAACAAGAGAGAAGTGCAAGGTGATAATTCAGGTGGGAGAAGCGGGAGGTGTAGGCTAGGAAAGTGGTAGGAAGAAGGTATTAACACAACAAAAAGCACCTTATAAGCTAGTTATTATAATCCCAGCCTCCTCGATACGAAAACTGAGGCCTGAAAAAGCTGAGTTCCTAAGAGTCACATGTCTAAGAGGGTGACAGGTTGGGCATAAAAAAATAAAATAAGATGAACTACAGAGAACAATATCAAATGAATAACATGACCAAAATCTAAGACTGTGGATGGTGAAAGGGGCAAAGCTTAGTCTTGGTAACTGGGATAGTGGTGGTTTCACTGAAAGATATGAGGAAATTTAGGACAGAAAGGGAATGAGTATGATTGTGGAAACGCCCCTTTTGAGGTGACCACGGTTTGTATAAATTCCAGGAGGCAACATGAAATGTGTTAAGGTTCAAAGTGACTGTAGTGTACGACACCGAGGACTGGTGTCCGAGGCACCTGGTAGGAAAAACAAGAAGAAATCATGAAAGAACTGTTATGAGTTTAAGTCAAAGTCCATTGGGAAGACACAATGGAAGATTACTGAGAGTCACAGGCATGGACGTTGGGTCTTGCCCATTATCTGGGGGAGAGGCAAAGAAAGCAGAACAAGTAACAGTGAGCAGACGAGCCCAGGCCTGGCAGCTCAGGGAGTTAGAGTGTCGCCCTGTGCACCAAAGTGTTGTGGGTTCCATCCCGGTCAGGGCATGCTCTGGGGGGCAATGGATCAACGTTTCTCTCTCACATCAATGTTTCTCCTCCTGCCCCCTCATCCTCTCTCTGTCTCTCTTCCTTCTTCTCTCTCCAAAATCAATGGGAATATCCTCAGATGAGGATTAAAAAAGTGAGGGAGACAAACAAACCATGAAATACAAGTGATGGAGAGAGTGCTAAGTGACAGTGATTAAGAGACAATTAGAATAGGAAGTTGGGAGGAAGAAAGTTTTAGGAAAAAAGGAAGAAACACATTAGTCTCAGAGTTTAAAATTATTTTTAAAAACTTTTGCTTATTAAAATGTAAGTATTCTATGGCAGCTAATTAGCTAGTCTTAAAACATGTCCCCAAGGAGCCTGCCTCATGATACTCAGACCAGTCCCTCCCACATTGAATCTGAGCTGCCCTGGGACTTCCATTAACCAATGATGTGACATTCTGTACCGAGACTTGAAGAGGACTGGCAGCTTCTGCTTCCCTTTGCTTGCTTTTGGAGACTCTGAGATGCCTCATAAGAAGTCAGCTCCCCTGGTACATCTACCACAAAAAGAGGCCATGCGTAGCGGAGAAGCTCTGAGAGAGAGAGAGCTCCATCATCCCAGCGTCTCAGGCGAGCCTCCACATGATGCCATTAGCCTGCAGACAGTGACACCGCCATCATCTGACTGCGGGCATGCCAGAAACCTCAGGGAAGACCAGCAGAACAGTGGCCAGCTGAACACAGGAAACTGACGGAAATGCAAGAGACGATAAATGACTGTGGGGTGCAGCACCAAAGTTATGGAAGCACCAAAGTAACCTGTCCCTAAGTAGCATTATATGTTAGGCAATTTTAGCTGGGAACATCCCTGTCACTTAGGAAAATAGGAGCTGAAGTAGTCTTATTTTGCAGGTATTTTCTCTCTTAGGACATCTGTCATTTCATGAACCATTCCTGCTCAGGCTCCTCCTGTCCTTAATATTAGAAGACACTTCTGTGGATTGTGTTCATTTTTTTCTTGTGTCAAGAATAAAATGGGGGCAAGGAATATAATGGCCGTTTGAGAATTTTAAATATTTATACCCAGAAGACAATTAAGTCAATTCGATATGGTAATGTTCTAAATGAAATTCTAATAAGCGAATGACTGTGTAATCCACCCTGTCCTATGGCAGTCATTTAACAAAGCTCAGAGTACGTTCTGTGGTTTGATACTGAGGACCAAGCTTTCAAGGGCAGTTTTGTGTGGAGACTTCATTTGGGACTGCCCAAAAGGGGCACTTGGTGAAAGCAAATGCCATATTACAGTTGAGTTATGAGTGCCCTGACGAATGGCAGTTCTTTTCCCTAAAAGCCCGTGTGGATTCACAGAGCCAGGATGAGGCATTGTGTATGAGGGGAGAGACGTCACTGTGGAGAAGCAGGCTGCAGAGGACTCGTTGACTTCAGTGCCAGCCCCACGATTTGTGAGGTCAGCGGACAAGAGTAAAATATGAGGCTGCCTGCCTGCAGAGCTGTTTAAAACTGACCTCGCTCACCTTGGAGGATAACCAAGGAGCTGATTGCTCCACTGCACTCTACAGCTGCGGACCACGAGGAGAAATGACGTCAGTGCGGATGGCACAGTCCCTGCCAGGGAAAGCTTGAGTTCACAGCCATGCAAGCATTACCAGAAAATTCCTGTACCCACAGCATGGTGTTAGCTCACTGCTTCCCTCACTGAGTACCACGCTATGTGTATAAATTTCCAGTATTTTTAACACACTCAACATATTGCTAGCCATTCTACGTGAAAGAAAGCCTCTCCTTAGCAGCCAGCCTAGAGAGAGGGTGAGTGTAGCCACTCTTGGTTCCCCAACTGATAATAACGTTCTGTCCACAGGCTTGACTACATTAATGCAGGACATTAAGAAGGAGGATATAGGAATTTTTTAGAGGCCTCTGACAAATGAGTTTGATGAAGGAAAAAAAGTGTGCTGGGTTTTCTTCCCAGAGATAATGAGACAAAAATATCTCTTCTCAAGGAGCCCAGAAACATTATAGAAATTATAAACTCGAGAGCCAGATTAGGCCTTGTGGCTGCAATGGGTCTTATGTTGTCCAATTCTTTCACTCCGCAAATTGGGTAAACTGGGCTTCAGAAAGCTGTGTTGACTTTCTGAAGGTCACACAGTGTATTACTAGTCAGAGTTCTCCAGAGAAACAGAACCAATAGGATCTATATGTGGAGAGAGATAGAGATAGAGATAAAGACAGATAAATAGATAAATTATTAGAAGGAATTTGCTCACACAATTACGGAGACTGTTAAGTCTGAAGATCCATAGCCAATAAGCTGGAAACCCAGGAGAGTCAGTGCCACGGTTCCAGTCTGACTGAAGGCTGGTAGGTTCAAGACCTAGAAAGAGCTGGCGTTTCTGTTCAAAAGCGATCCAAGAGCGAGGGGGGAGGGGGACAGGGAATGCCTCAGGTCCTGCAGGGGCGGCAGTAAATTCCCTGCTGCTTGAGTTACGGTCAGCCTTTTGGTTCTATTTAAACTGTCAGCTGATTAGATAGGGCCCACTCATCTAATCTGCTTTACCCAGGCTACCCATCCAAATGCTAATCTCATCCAAAAACACCCCCACAGACATACCCGGAATAATGTTTGACCAAATCTGGGGACACCCCATGGCCCGGCATATTGACACCTAAAATTAAACATCACACACAGCATATTGGAGGAGATTCTAGCCTTGACTGACTCTCTGACATCTAGCTCAGTCTGTTTGTACTATGCCACATTGTAGTGCGGTGCAGCCAATGGGGGACCCCAGATAGGGATGTGTAATGGGGACCAGAACTCAGGGTGTCCAGGAAATATTAGAAAAAAATATATATATGATGTCTTCACCCCCACAAGCCTGAGCTGGGGGATGGGACACATGGAGCAGGGCCATTGAGAGCTGTTTTGTATAGCAACAGCTTTGTAGCTAACTTCTGGCATTTAACATATCTATAACCTTCAACTGTTTTCATAGATATGTTAAATAGCAGTGGCCATGTTTTGAGGGGGGGCGGAATGGGAGTGACTTCCACCCAAGATATAACTGGGAGGCAACTTCCCTGGTTATAGTGCCTGCGTGAGAGCTTGGAGATGACTGGTTCCATGCCACAGGGCTTGCCCAGACTTACTATAGCAGCCCAGTAAAGCTGGAAGATATGGGAATGCTGGCAGGTGTAACTGATTGTGGGAGGAGTCAGAAATGGTGCTGCAGAGGAAGATTGGTGCTGGGATTTAAACCCAGGCTCTGCAGCCATACCAGAGAGGACCACCGGGCTTTGGTGGAGTAGGTTGGGACCATGGGGCTTGGGCAAGAGTTAGGACCATGCGGCTTTGGGGTGCCCCCTTTTGCCACGTGGCTTAGGCAGCAGGAAAGACTTTGCCTGGTAGAAAAGGGTAGAAAGAACTCTTGCTGGTGGGCCACGAGAAGGTGCCACATGGCTCTGGATTAACTGGAGATCATGACGGCGACACAGCTGATGGTGCCAGAACCGAGGGGCTGCCTGAACCACAGACTTCTACTTCTTTCCTGAGATATGGTACCCCGGACTGGGCAAAGGGGAGAAGGAAGGGCTGTGTGCATTTGTGGGTATTCTAAAGAACTTTAGTATTTTAATGAAGACATTAAGTCGTTACTTGAAGTCTGTATAACTTTTAAATAAATAATTCCCTTCCTTTTCACCAATCTCTGTCATTGAGAGATGTCTTCCCTCTGATGGCGGGCAAAGTGAACCTAGTAGGTGGGGGACAAACCCCCAGAGAAAAAGGGGGGTCCTTTTGGTAATAGTATATCGTTCACTCCCCCCACCAGGTCTGTTCTGTAATGATATTGCCAATTCAAAATAAAATTACGTGCAAGGCATTTTTATAAGCCTGGATGATTCATTTTAATCAAGTCAAGATCCCTTTACATAAATTATGTGGGACATTATTCACTCTACTGATATTTGGATTAGAAAAGTAATAATTACTGAATTGTATCTGAAGCTCTCAGGAACCCTTGGAAGAGGTATCCCTGCACAGATCATCAGTGATCTATCGACCGAGTCAGGGTTGGGATAGAGTGTGTTCCCTGCCCCACACCCACACTCCTGTAGTAGAGTTTCTAAAACTGGTACTGAGGAGACTGGCCTCTCAAACACTGTGCCCTCCCACTACCACACATGCTGAAGGTCTACAGAATTCCCCCAAACAGCACGGTGTCACGTCCATTGCTCTAAAGATTACATCAGTCAGCCTTCCTGGAACAGACAGAATCACTCACTCAATACTTTTCCTAGAAGACGTCCTGGTAAGTTTCCAATCTGTGTTCCTACAGCCCCCCTGTGACTACCTAACTCCAAGGAATTTGGAGATGGCGGATGCAAGTTATCGCCAAGATATGAACATGAATGTATAGCAGGTGTGCCCACATGTGCTTTTACCACAGAAAGACAGAATATGGGCTTAATATCAAGAAAAATTACAAACCAATGATTGTAAAGGAGGGGTGAATTTAATTATTCCCCTGGAAAGATTCAGAATTAACAAAAATAAGTATTTTATCTTTCTAAATCCATGGGAATCAAATCTTCTGCATTGGAATACACATATATATAAATATAAGGAAGGTATATATTGTCCCCCACTGGAGTAAGGGCGACTCACTTGTGCATCAGTGAGGCTCACCTCGTCTCATTTTCTGTGCACTGTAAGAACTGAGCCAACACAAGCATTTCTCCGAATGAGAAAGCCAAAACAATTATAGCATTGCTGTTTCATTTCAGCTTACTTAATAAAGGAGAAACGAGAGAGTTTAAAATTAATTGTGAGAGGCAGGCTAGTACTGGGAAAGTTAATGAGAAGCTTTTATGAGCTATAGTTTTTATTTATTTATTTGTTCAATTAATTATTTATTATATGCATTAGTTATGGCCAGTGTATAATAGCCTTCTGGGTGCATTTAATGCTGTAATTACCCAAAAACAAGCCCTGCCCTTATAACTTGTAACCTAATCAGACTCAGGAAAGCAGAACATTCACATATGGAGTGAGTGGAATTTGCTCAGCTCTCTCTCAAAATGAGATTTCAAGGAAATTTCTTTTTACCCAGTAAGAGGCCATGCAATTTCTATTAATCAATAGTCAATAAATAAATTATTAATCAATGACTCTCCATAAGGCATTGTGGGAAATAAGATGAGAAGAGATAAAAAAGCATGACATGCTGCACCTTTCCAAGCAAATCTAGCAGTGACCACCTGAGCGCCTGCATTCATGCACCATCAAAGACATTACCATTTCCATTCCCTCACCCTACAGACCGGAAAGCTGATTTAGTAGCTTGAATGACCCTTATCAAGCATTCCCTTCTTGACTGTAACACTAGCCAGACATAGCATGTGCTGCCCTTTCTAGGTAATATTGAGAAAATGAATTAACTTGCCTACATGCTGATAAAATAAAATTGGTACCTTCTAATATTGTTTTTATTAGGTGAAATTCACGTAACATAAAGCTAACCACTTTAAAGTATAAAAGTTAGTGACATTTAGTACATTCACAATGAGGACGACTTTATATTTTAATTAGTCCAACTTGTTGATGTTTTAGAAAGAGCACTCGCTGATCGATTCCCAGGTTTTGAGTTTTAGTTCTTGCTCATCTAAACCACCTCTGCGACCTTGGCTGGACTTCTCTAGAGCCGAGGTATCTCTCTGTACAATGGTCACTAATTTTCACGGTTTGCATAAGGATCACTCTGAGCAGTGATTCAAGGTATCTGGCATTGTTCCATCCCAGAGGCTAATTTAGTCAACTTGGCATCGATGGTTTTTAACATGCCAAATTTAAGATCTATCAGGCTTGATGATTTTTAAGATTCTTTTATAACCTTATGTTTTATGAGTCTAGACACCATGAGATCACAGTATAAAGCTAGTTACCAGAAAAACTACATTAAAAAAAAGAAGAAAAGGCAGCTAAAATCAAAAAGAGGGGCATTAGGTTTAACACTTGTGTAAGGATGCCTGACTGTTTAAAATAATTAATGTTATTTGGAAATTTGTATACAAAGTGGATATCTTCCAGTGAAAGGTAAAGCAAGTTGTAGAAATCAATTCAGGCAGCAAATGGTTCAGAGAAAACCCAAATTCAATTTCTAAAAATGAGCATTTTCTGATAAATATAAACCAACTGATAAATTTAAATCAAGCTGCATGTTGATATAGTGACTCATAGCGAATACACACTGGACATTTTCCATGAAGAGTGTGATTCAGAATGCCAGTTTCTTTCCAAAAGTATGTATTTTTAACACATTTTCCTGATATTTTTATTATCACCTGAGGGCAGGGAACTGTTGTAGACAGTAGTTCACTCTGTTGCAGTGTAGCTAACCAAAGAGCTAAAGGCTCACGTCACTTGTACTGTAAGACATCCACATTAACTCCTTTCTCAGCTATTTCGCTCCTTAATCTCGGTTTGCCATTCACAGCGTCGGTTGCAAACAAATTACATTATTGACTTCTGGCAAATACAGTTCATAAATGGCTTCCTCTTAGCTCTGTGTCCACTCTCTCTGTACGCTTCCCGGGTGTCAGATGTGTCAGTCCTATTGGTCTCCACTGAGTGAGTATAAATTTGTGCAAGTTGGTTCTGAATGGTTTACTTTTACTACCAGATGCACCAATGTGGGAAAGATTTCTTGGCACATAAATATGAGGGTAGAGCTGGACATTATCTGAAATGAATTCAAGTTATGATGCATTTAGTTTCCTCAGATCTAGTCTTATTGGACAACAATATTTTGCTACACTATTTTCTTCTAAAGCTCATTTTTGGTCTATGTGAGAGTGATTTCTCTTTGCTCCTTCAATGCATTTCCCAGTGTATTTTATAATAGATGTCACAGCACTTGCTTTTCCCATTATTCCATCCTGCCTATCAAGAATTACCCACTGAAGATTGTTGTTCTCAGTCTTTCTTTGAAATGTAATGCAATTTTTTTTTCCTAGTCTGCGGGCACCTTGGTTTTATTTGTACTACTTGCCTCCTGTCATAAAACATGAAACACTTCTTTCTTTTTTTAACTTCATTTTTTTTGTTGACACCATTACAGATATCCCCCATCCCCTCCCCACCCATTTGCCAACCTCCACTCAGCTCCAGGCCCCCTTCCCTCTGGCCATCACCACACTGTCGTCAGTGTCTATGGGTTATGAATATATGTTTTTGTGTTAATCCTTCACCTTCTTTCATCCAGTCACCCCTTTGTCCCTCCCCTCTGACAGCTGTCAGTCTGTTCCATGTATTCATGCCTCGGTTTCTATTTTGTTCATCAGTTTATTTTGTTTATTAGATCCCACATATAGCTGATATCAAATGGTATTTGTCTTTCTCTCACTGGCTTATTTCACTTTGCATAATACTCTGCAGGTTCATCCATGCTGTTGCAAAATGCAAGAGTTCCTCCCTTTTCGCTGTCGTGTAGCACTGCAGTGTGTAAGTGTACCACAGCGTTTTTACCCACTCGCTTACTAGTGGGCACTTGGCAATGCAATCTTTTTCAAAATGCTACAGAAGGGGCCCAAATATGTGTTTTCTTATTATCGGATCCTGATTTATTACCTTTCCTGATCTTACTAGAACCTATTACTACCCACTATTTTAATAACAAGTGTTTTGTTTTATGAAATATTGCAAAACACAGCACCCTTGTCTCCCACTTTTAACCCACCCCTCCAACACACAAAGTTCTAAATTCTTAGAAGTCTTCTTTCTCCTTTGATGAGTTTCTGGTTGGTTGTCATATTTTATTAGGACAAAGAGAGGGACAGGAGGGTGAGAGTTTGTACTTAAGGGCTATGGATCCTAAGTGTTTTGTCTTTGATTCAGCTCTGCCCACCCTGCCCCCACCCCCAGCCTACCCTACAGGATTTTTAGTTTTTGTTTGATTACATAAACCAGCCCACCTGCTCTCACCATCACTGAAACCTAGAGATCAGCCCTGACAAACCCCAAACTCCAGGGAGTCACCAGATAACCTCTCACTTTGTCCATGAGATTTGTCCTACTGATGGTCTCCCAATTTGCTAAAATCACCTGCTGTGTTAATTGTCTCTGTAATCTCCCAACCTCCATCCCAAGATGTATATCCCAAAACAACAGCCACTGGTGTTTTCGAGAAAGAGTAAAGAAATAGTACACAGCACATGAGAAACAGCCACAACCGAAATCCTTCTGGACAGCTTAAGAGTTTCCCAAGAGCAAAAGATCCCTAAAATCCAGGCCACCTAGAGGAAGCAGATAGGTGCTAATTTTGTTATGGTTAATGTTATTCGCTCATTGTTTGTTTATTTGATAACCACTAAAATTATACAAAATATGGCAATAGTAACCAGAGAGTAGGAATTCAAGGTTCACAATCAGTTACATGCACAATACTCATAATGTGCCCAAGGAAACTTTCAAATCTAAGTAGTCAGAGATGAGCCAAAGACCACAGCTGATATCTATAACCACAAGAAAACCCATCCCCTAGGTAAACTCAACCTGTTTACTTACTAATGTTTCTGAAGGAAACAGAAGGTCTCAATTGAACAAAGAGGCTTTAGGAAATAAAATTGCTTATCAAGCCAGGTTATCAGATAATACTTTCTTTCACTTAATAAACAGAACTTGTTTGAAATGCCTCCAATCTGGTAATCAACCCAGTACACAAGCTCTACTCCAAGAATACATCCATTCCTTAAAAGAGGATGGGGAGGATGTGCTGGACAGAGGTTTTTAAAAAAGGTTCCCAGGCTGGAAAGCACCTTGTATTTTTGAGAGCCCAGAAGACCAACATGGCTGGAGTAGAGTGAATGGAGAGTGACCAGAGCCATATTTGGAAGGATAGGCCAGATCTATATCCCTGCCCACCACTAAAAGGATTTGAGAGTCCCAGTCTAATGGGAAATCCCTGAGGATTTATACTCTCTGGCTGCTGTGTGTGGATAATTCGGCATGCATGCTATGACTGCCCAGTGGTTGGTCAGCATCATCCTCATGTATGACCAAGTTAACACCCATCTCATGTATGAAGAACACCTAGCCACTCTCTCGTTGCTCACATAGAGTAAATCACTCTCCCTGTTATGGTACCCTTTTATGTTATCCATACTTCTTTCACTTGACATAGTATATTTTAAGTATTTCTGCTACTAAATTATATGAAATAATGTTTGACACATAATAATTGCAAATATTAGTCCCTTCTTTTTCTCCTGAGCTATAGTCACTCTTCATTTTCTCTTCCCTGCATGGAAGAGTGGTGCAGATTTCTTTATTGAGAAATTAGTTCGCTACAATCAAGGGAATTTGCAAAGCAAGGTGAATAAGGCAAAAGAAGCAGTTGGCACATTGAGACAAAAAATGGGGGTGCCAGCAATGGATATAAAAAGCCAGGCAAAGAATCAGGGTTTTAGTGAGTAAGAGGGATGAGAGCTTGCAGGAGGTGTGTGAAGATGAGTGAAGGATACTTTTTTAGTCATACTTTGGTGACTACCTGTGACAGGTTGACTTTACCGGTGTGGGAGCAGTTTAAGTGGTCAGAAAAGAAGTGAAGAGTTTTGAATCTTCTTCACTGATATATCCCATGTCAGAGCCTAGGGCCAGTTCCAGAGGAAAAGCTCAAAGATGCTATTACACAATAATAAATAACATGTGCTTCAGGAAGCAACAAGCTGACTGAGGTGCCATCAAAACCCTCTCGAGGGAGGACCGTCGAGCCCAGGGAAAATGTCTCTACCTGGTCTTGTGTCATACAGAGAATTAGAAAATAATATGCTCTTGTTAGTAACTCTCAAACAAACATCATGAATGTAATTAAAGAAGAGTGGCCATGGCTTGACTGTTGGAAGGCAGGGAAGGAAAAAACAAAGAGAGAAAAATAGATAATTATGTTTTACCAGGAAGATTTCCCTTAAAAGAATCATGGTAAAGAATTACAAAGACTGTGGAGGCCTCTATTGTGGCTTAAACCCTTGGAGCATTTTCCTCTATGTCAGGCCCCCTTCCACTCTTGACAGGGCATCATCCTTTACAGTTTTACTTTTGGCCTAACATGGTGTCCACCCCATCCTTCTGGCAAAAGTCATAGCCTAACCATTTGAACTCAGAACCAATGTCTTTTGGGGCCATGTAATGCATAGTTCACCCATTTCAACTTCTAATTGGGGTAGAAATCTATCTAGTAGTCATTTCTAGAAAAGCTACAAAAAATTTCAAAGTTCCAATGTTCCTAAAGAGCAGGATTTCTCAAAACCCTCTGAGATTTACCATAGGAGACTATGGAAGCCAAAATCTGCCAACGGAGGAAGGCTGGAGATGAAGAACCTGCCTATATCTGATTCACACTGTGCAGATCCTCAGTTTTAATTGAAGCCTATCCCCAAGGGTGTTCTCCAAATTGGGCAATAAAAGGAAGATTTGTAGCCCTAGTCCACCCACACCCAAGTAAGGGCTGGTGAGGTCTAGGCACCAGTGACTATGCATGAATAGTGGGAGGGTTTAGGCTTATGTGAGTATGAGACAGGAGGATCACAGGAGGACAGCTTTCGGGGTTTGTTTAGTTACGCCACCATTGGAGTGGGTATCTATGGAACTACTCTAGGATTCAACATTGTGTAGCTCCTCAATAAAAGGTAATTTATTATCCTGTAACCACTCTTCTCTTCAACTTGGCACTCTCCCATCCCCAGCACACACGTGCACGCAAACGTGTACACAAACCACGGTTTGCAGAAGACCACCAAAAATCTAGCCCTGTAGCTGACAGCAAGTCAAGCCGGATAATCAAAACAAAGTAGAAAAAATGTGTTGGTAACAAATAACACACTATGCTTGGATGAATTTGCCTTATGTAAACGTTCCTGAATACATATTTTTAGATAGATATTTTTGTTCTCATTGTTCAACAATTCGGGGGAAATGGGAAGAGATAAAAGCAGCTTCCAGGGTGAGGACCTCATGCTAGGAAATGCGGGTGATCCACTGCACACTGCACACAACTCCAAACCTTGATAGACACCAGACTTGTTTTCCAACCGACGTAGCTGCCAGTTCCCTGCACACCCACCAAACTAAGACATGAATTAGATGCCAGAATACACAATGTATACAAATTTTCTAGTTAAACTCATGAGTAATAAATGATTTGAGTATACATTTGGATCTGCTAGCTTTTCACCATGATATATAAAATTATTTATTTCCCTTTGGTGAGTTAAAGGCATTCAGTTACTTAACAGCCTGGCCTGAATCTAGTTCCATAAACATTCATTGTAAGTCTTATTTTAAAAGCTCTAGTGTTTTCCTCCCCCTAACCAAGCTATAAAGTTTGGCTCTGTCGTGTTTAATGCATCCCCTCATCTCATTACCATATCCTGTTCATATAAACAGTATAAATAAAAATTTAAAAAGAAGTGAGCAGTACATTTATGGCTTCAACTTGTATAAGTTTTTTATTTAAACATAGCTAATTAACAAGTATTAAACCTGCGTATGCTATGCCTTTTTATGTTAACAAACATAATTCCTTTTAAAACTCTGCAAGCAGTTAAATAGTTTATTGGTACATTCTATCTCAAGTTTTAGTTATTCTTCATGAAGTTCAGTAATGTAATAATTAACCACCTCCCATACCTGAACTGGAAATAATAAGTCCTTTGTTCCGTTAATAGTGATGCATTTGGCAGCCATCAACCACCTTAACTCCTTGTCCCATAAGTAGTGATAAAAGTGGTATTCTTTAAAGAGCTGATACATAGAAATTTGCCTATGACATTATGAGTGAAATCATTTTTAGGACAATCATTTGAAATATAAAGAATGTTTAAAGATTTTAATGAAGCAAAGCCCTGGTCCATAGTGCACAAGATATGAAATATCCAATGAAATCTTAGTTGGTGAGCCAGAATACTTAACAATACATTCTATTCATATTTAGTTGATTGACTAAAAGCTGAGAAATTCTTTTTTTTTAATTAATTAATTTATTTTTACTCAGTTACAATTGTCTGCATTTTCTCCCCTTCCCTCCACCCCACCCCAGCCAGTCCCACCTCCCTCCCCGATCTCTACCCTCCCCCTTGATTTTGTGCTTGTGTCCTTTATAGTAGCTCCTATAGACCCCTCTCCCCACTATCCCCTCCCCACTCCCCTCTGGCTATTGTTACAATGTTCTTAATTTCAATGTCTCTGGTTATATTTTGTTTTCTTTTTTCTTTTATTGATTATGTTCTAGTTAAAGGTGAGATCATATGGTATTTGTCCCTCACCGCCTGGCTTATCTCACTTAGCATAATGCTCTCCAGTTCCACCTATGCCATTGCAAAGGGTATAAGCTCCTTCTTTCTCTCTGCTGCATAGAATTCCATTGTGTAAATGTACCATAATTTTTTGATCCACTCGTTTGCTGATGGGCACTTAGGTTGCTTCCAGCACTTGGCTATTGTAAATTGTGCTGCTATGAACATTGGGGTGCATAGGTTCTTTTGGATGGGTGTTTCAGGGTTCTTAGGGTATAATCCCAGCAGTGGAATTGCTGGGTCAAAGGGCAGTTCCATTTTTAGTTTTCTGAGGAAATTCCATACTGTTTTCCACAGTGGCCACACCAGTCTGCATTCCCACCAACAGTGCACTAGGGTTCCCTTTTCTCCGCATCCTCTCCAACATATTTTTGTGGATTTGTTTATGTTGGCCACTAACTGGTGTGAGATGGTACCTCATTGTGGTTTTAATTTGCATCTTTCTGATGGCTAGTGATGCTGAGCATCTTTTCATATGTCTCTGGGCCCTCTCTATCTCTTCCTTGGAGAAGTGTCTGTTCAAGTCCTTTGCCCATTTTTTAATTGGGTTTTTTGTCTTCCTGGAGTAGAGTCGTGTGAGTTCTTTATATATTTTGGAGATCAGGCCCTCATCTGAGGTATCATTGGCAAATATGTTTTCTCATACTGTTGGTTCTCTTTGTATTTTAACACTGTTTTCTTTAGCCCTGCAGAAGCTTTTTATTTTGATGAGATCCCATTTGTTTATTCTTTCCTTTATGTCCCTTGCTTTAGGGGACATGTCTGTGAGGATATTGCTGTGTGGAATGTCTGAGATCTTCCTGCCAATGTTTTCCTCTAGGACTTTTATGGTGTTACGACTTATATTTAAGTCTTTTATCCACCTTGAATTTATTTTTGTGTATGGTGTAAGTTGGCGATCAAGTTTCATTTTTTTGCATGTAGCTGTCCAGAGAGCCCAGAAATAAACCCAAGTCTTTATGGTCAATTAATATTTGACAAAGGAGGCAGGAGCATAAAATGGAGCAAAAATAGCCTCTTCAACAAATGGTGTTGAGAGATCTGGACAGCTAAAAGCTGAGAAATTCTAAGTAAACAAAAAAGAAAAAGTGAGCCCTATCTCAGATATCATTCTGTTAGTGGATGTGCAGGAGAATAAAAAGTTTAAAAAGTAAAACAGGGCCTAAATATTTTAAAAAGAGGAAATCAATCAGCTAGCAAACTTAGATTGCCCCATTCACATTGAATAAATTCTCTTGAATCCATTTTCATTTCCCTCAACCCTTTATTGTCAGTATCACTCAGGACTCTTCTTGTAGACAGTGACAGGCCCAGGTTAAACTAAGTCAAGGGAAAATAGGAGAATTTATTGGTCAACACCAGTAATTTTTCCAAACCAACAACCCACAAGTAACATATAGATGTGAGAACAGTTAGAATCATATTGTTGAACACAATAATGTCTCTCTCTCTCTCTCTCTTTCTCCCTCCATGTCTGTGAATGCTGCTCAATTATTCCTTACTACACATGGCAGGAAATGTAGGTACCAGCAATTCCCATGCTTAAATACCTTATAACACCATTATCTAGACTGCTTTGTTTTCTTCAGGGCTAAAAAATCCTAAGATTCCTCTATGCCCACACCTTGCTAAATTAACTTTCTTCTGATTATCCTATTTCAACTCTGCTACAGGTTTCCAATTGTAACCTTGACTGGTGTGAGCATGCAATCAAGAACCAGCTTACATTTCAGAAATAGTAATGCCATCTAAGAGGAAAAAAATCAGAAAAAAGATAACTTGTATTTGAGATAAGCATACTTTGTAGAGCAAGAAAAACAGGATTTTAAAATATTTTCTTGGAGGCTTATGCAAGAATACTGCAATCTTTTAAATAATTAAGTAGAAGATACTTTTGCTGCCAGGTAACTGATACTAACCAATTCCATTTGACATGAATAATTATAAAACTGGACAACATGTGTGATAGGCATTGGATGACAGGTAGTGAAATACTACAAACATTGAGTAAAAGGATAGCCCATGGGATGAACACTATGGGCATCTACTTTTCAGCCTGGAAACAATTTCCCAACTTCGGCAAAGTAAGCTGTAATTCAGAGAGAATATGAAGGTTCTAGTGAACTGAGGAGGTGGAAATCACGGTGTAGGGAAGCTAACTAAAGTAACTATAATCTGAAGGCCAGGGCATCACATAGGAAGAAGCTGTACAGGTGGTGAACATGAGTCTGTTTGGTGGTTCTAGGCAAGTCCTTCATCAAGAACTGGGCTGCACATGGCCAAGGAGACTTTATCAGACTTACCAGAAAGCAGCTGGTATAGGGTTCAGAGCTCAATATTAGGGTTTAACAGAGCTAGAAGTTGAAGTCTGGTCTACACAGAATGCATACCTTTTAAACACTGGGAGTACCTGGGAATCTAGTTGAGACATCACAAGGTTTAGTGCACACTATCCTAGACATGCCCAAAAAATAAAATACCAACCCCTTAAAAAACCTTAGGGAATATGCAATTTGGAAGAATCTGAATTCTGGCAAGTTAGAGTGTCTTGGAAAACACTTTGTGGTTTGTCAGATCTGCATTAACCAAGTAAAAAACCAAGCTTGTACAAGTTTAAGGTGTTTAATGAATAATTAAATTTGTTGCTAGAACAAAAATCAATACACTTAGAAAATAACAAAATCCATATTTTCTATAACATATTATCCAAAATATCTACTTTAAAATGATAAATTATATGATAACAAAGAAACAGAAAAAATGTGGTCCCTAGTCACACAAGAAAGCAGTCAATAGAAACCAGCATTCTGATGGTCTGAATGCTGACATTAGCAAACAACAATACAAAAGGAACTATTATAAACATAGTCTGAGAATTCAAAGAAAAGATATGAGAAGAATTAAACAAAAATATGGTATTAAGGAGTTAACTAAAAGGGGGAAGTTCCTTGGGAGAAAAAACAATTTTAAATAATCAAAAGATGATGTAAAAATTGTAGAGTTAAAAAGCAAGTGAAAGGGGAAAAAATCACTTAAAGAGTATATCAACAGATGGGAAATCGGTGAAAATTGTCTCAGAAAACTTGATGATAGAGCAAAAGAAACTATGCAATCTGAAAACAGCAACAATGTTAAAAACACCAAAGAGAACAATAGTGACCTGTTGAATGACAGAAAAAAAGTATATATATATAAATATATGTATACATAAATATAAATATTTATTTATTTATTTATTTATTTTATTTTATTCTGTCTGGAATGTCCAGCCATTGTTAACATAACAAGAGTGGTTTGCACAACACTGATGTAACCTGGCAGTCAAGGAGAGAGAACTGGAATGCATGTGTGAACAATGACGACTTCACTGTACTAGTCAGTGGGGGTGGTAGATGCCATGAGTGAGCATGTGCACTGTGTGGCCATTACATTAAAAATGACTGAGCAGGTAGAGTAATGAATCTGTATTTTGTATTAACTTTGAACATTTTCCACAGAAACTATTGGGATGATTCAGAAGGCTTTCAGGGAAGATGCAATGAGTGCAGCACAAATAAAACTGTGGCACAAACGCTTCAAAGATGGTTGAGACTCCGTTGAAAGTGATCCACCTTCTGGAAGACCTGCAACAAGCAGAACACCTAAGCATGTTGGCATGTGTATGGGCTGCAATCAACAAAGTTTGGCGACTGACAGTGTGAGAACTAGAAGTTGATGCGGGGGTTCCAAAAACTACTGGGTCTAAGAGTTTACTGCAAGATCTTGGCATGAAATATGTTCTGGCAAAATTTGTTCAGCAAATTTTATTCTAATCCTAAAATTTTATTCTATCCCTAAAATTGGCAAAATAAGCTACAGTGATGGAAACCAGATTAGTCCTCACCTGATGCAGGAATTTGTGGGGCAGAGAGGTCTGACTGCAAAGGACAGGGCAGACCATCACCACAGGTCTTTGTGGTGATGGAAACAGTCTATATCTGCCTGGCTAGTGGTTAGATGGGGTATCCATCAACTGTAAACATATAGTGTGAGCAATGTATTATATGTAAATTATACCCCAATAAAGTGGGTAAAAAAGAAAAAATGCAAAGACCGAGAATAGGCAAAATAATTTTGAAAAACATCAAAGTCGGATGACTGATGAGGCTTACTCTAAAGCTACAGTAATCAAGATGCTATTATTAGCATAAAGATAAGCCCAAAGATCAATGAAAATGAAGAAAGAGCCCCAAAATATATCTATACATATACATCTATTGTAACACAGATGCCAACATAATTTAATACAATTAAGATATTATTGGGTAAAAATATTCATCATTTTCCAAGTAGCAGCAACTGGAGAAGGGAGGCAGAGAACCCCCTCTCATTGACACGGACTTGGCCATAAGGATCGACGTGACTGCTAAGAGGCCACAGAAAACTTAGCAAAGCTGAAATAAGTACTACGATTTCTCAGCTTTCCGTACTTGATTTAATCCATTGAGTCATGCTATCTCTGTATTTGATTTAAAGTAGCATATTAGTTTTTCTAATTGACTTGTAGGTAATGGACAACTAAGTTGTAATTACATTTTTAAAATATACATATAGAGCATGAGAAACATAAGTAAAGGAGGAAATTCAATTTTTTTCGATCACATAGATTTAGGTTTTACTAACCTACTTTCTTGTTTAATGATAGAACTTCTTGCCAGAAAAAAATATTTCCACTAATTAGATTTAAGTTGTTTCAGTTATAACTGAAGGACCCTTAACAAAACATTGACTTTTGTTTTATACAATAAATAAGTGTAAGTAGATCATATACTTTTTGTCAAATAGATTATCTCCAATATATTATTTTTAATTGCTGAAATTCACTTTGATGGAATCATTTCTTAATGAGATTTAG
Organism: Desmodus rotundus; assembly: GCF_022682495.2. Lineage (NCBI taxonomy): Eukaryota > Metazoa > Chordata > Mammalia > Chiroptera > Phyllostomidae > Desmodus > Desmodus rotundus. The sequence goes on along the minus strand of NC_071388.1, from coordinate 81,723,351 downwards.
CTTGATTTCAGGAAGAAAAAAAAATAACTGCATAAATGCCTCATTTGTTCCTGCTCATTTGAATAATGGCTGAAGTAATATTGTCTCAAAAAGACTTTTTTTCAAATGTGGCTTACAAAGAAATAAGTTATTGATGTTAACATTTCTAGTCATTACTAAAATCCTTTCATTCCTATTTGACACACAGGATGTGGTCAAGGTTGGGAGGCCTACATATTATTACATTTTTCCCTTTATCTCCTCACAAAGTTCAGGCAATTTAGTTTTCACTGCATCATTTTTGATAGTGTGTCACTTTTTAAGTGCCGTTCCTCCCAAAGAGCTAAAATACAAAAACAGCACAGAGAAGGAAAGTCGTATGTTATCACAGAATGCTTTTTAAATACAAAGGTCGTTATTGGTGGCAGATGGATTTTTGTTCTGAAGAACTTCATCTTCCTCTCCTTTCTCCTGCCAACTCAAAGTTAAGCATTGATAATTGAATATTTCAGTGAATTCAGATTGTGAAAAAAGCCAATTTGGATCTTGGACCATTTGGCATTTATTGTCCATGAGAGAGAAAGGTGGATGCTTCAGTCTGAACTACACTAACTGGCTACAAAGAAATTTCAAGAGACAATTGGAAATCCTCCAATAGGGCTCACATCCTTTTCAACAGACAGGAATTTTGTGCACTATTTACATTATTTCACCAAACATGTAAGCAAAAGCCTTGAACACTTTCATCTTTATTTGCTACTTTGAGCAACTTAATTTTATAAGGATCAAATTGGGTTCACTCTTTCCATCATTTTATTTTTTCTTTATAATGGGCAGAAAATCATGAAGTAGAGACAAAAAGTGCAATATATAGGAAGTTCGCTGTATATCAAATCATTTGCATACTCTTGAAATAGAGACATCTTTGAATTGTGTCTCCTGGTTTGCTCTGACATTAACTTCATCATGTAAAGGGGCTAAGTCATCATTAATGTAACTATTCAACCACTAAGAGTGGCAGTAAGGACCTTCAGAGAAAAGGACTCAACTCAGAGACGCTGAGTTCCAAGCTTCCAATAATACAACTGTGCACTGACATATTTAAGGCTTCATCACACAGTAGTTTTTATCTCTTTACAGTTAGATTATACTGGCCATTACTTCCCATGAATTTCCTACCTAGAAGGTGCATATTGCCAGAGAATGGCAGTGGAAATTACCCACGCATTTTGAAAGAAAAATGTGCCCCAGAGCTTGCCTTTTAAAATGACAAACTTCAAGGATCTGAAACAGGATGATAAAAACCAGCACCCTGAGGTGGTGAAGGGTTCTTCTGAACTGTGGAGCCAATCCTTTCAGTCACCGATCTTTATTAATGTCTTCTCTCCGGCTTCTGTGCCTGATTTGGCCTCTAGTAAAACCAGTGCCATGTGTGGTTTGTGCCTCAGTGGGCTTGCTGTGCAGATGAGGAAGCCCTCCCCTTCTCTAGGTTTCTTAGTACTAACCTGAAAACAAAAATACCTAATTTTAGATTACTAATTGTAAAATTTTTCTCCTAATATTTACCATCAAAGTAATAACAATGTACTACTATCTGTTGACAGTTATTGAAACAGCAGAAAAATCCCTTAAAAATAATTGTCACAAAAATACAGTTAGTGGACTCTATCTTATTAGACTTTTTAAAAGAAATGTTTACTATTTTAGAGAAACATGTACTCACTTTGTTTTGTTTTTATTCACATGTTTTTATTGTTGTTCAACTACAGTTGTCTCCATTTTCCTCAGTTTTCCCTTCACCACTTCCCCCAACCCCAGCCACCCCTACTTCCCACCCTTGATCCTACCCCTCTTTGGTTTTGTCCATGCGTCCTTCATACATGTTCCTGAAAACCCTTCCCCCTCCCCTCCCCCCCATTATCACTTTCCACCTCCCCTCTGGTTACTGTCACTTTATTTTTATTTGATCCAAGAACCAGAATATTACCAACAAATTCTTTGTCAGAACCATAACTGTGAGGTAGTTTTCTTGTGTTTTATTGTAATTATCTATTTCTATACTAGTACGTGTGTGTGTATTTTCACCCATTGACAGCTTGAGCAAAGCAGGAAAGATGAATTATTTTAAATATGCACAAATTCTAGATGGGCACATTATATCCATTTACTGACACCAGGCAGGTCGGAAGACTGCTGGTGTAAATGGTTCTATTTTTCTAAACAATCCTGATAAATCTTATTTTATGTATGTCTGCAAAGAAACTTTGAGTCCTACAGGTATTTTATTTTCCATGAAAATAATTATCCTGGAAAGGAAATAAGTATCCCCTCATTAATTTGTTTTATAGACTTGAAATTGAATTGATAATATTTTCTAAGATGAGTATATATGTCTCAATGTTGTAAAGAAGGCAAACCACTTCTTTCAAAATGGAAACCTCTGGCTTTGAAACAACTTGTCCATTTACACAATCTGTGATATAGGAAGAATGAAAACGAGGGCTATTGTATTAGCAGAGTTTATGACTGATAGCGCCATTAAAAATCATAAATAAATTATAAATACACTGTGTGTATCTCTGCTTCACCTGTTCTGCCCCTAAACCGGCGTGTTTCTGTGAGAACGTCCTGCAGCAGGAGGCAGGGCTGAGCTGATGCGACTGCGTGTAATGTTCACAGGCGTCACATTACGGGAGGGATTAGGTCTGGGATACGTAATGACATGCTGTCGGCAATGTTGATGTTGGCTCAGAAGCCGTTGGAGTTGGCATTGCTCATGGCACTTTTGCATACTAAGATGTTGCACATAAAGGCAATACTGAAGAAAATACTTCTGCTGGCGTCACACCACTCCCACCCCCAATTGTCAGAGGAACAGATTAAGTGGAGTTTAAAGGCATCGTTTGGAAAATAAAGGGCTGGAGCGTTAGGAACTCCACAGTCACCCCAATATCTTGTGTTTATATATCTTTATTGTGATTTTAAGCCATTTATATTATGAGGACGTAATTCCTGTGTATGCTGTTGGGTTTTATAGAGGCTTCTTTTAGACATTTACATTGGGAATTCAGTTTTGAAATGAAAGTCACTCCCAAATTAGGCCAATGTTGTTTATTAATATGAAACTCATACCCAAACTCCCAAATGGCTCTGATGGTAATTAACCAAAATCAAGGACTGGAATACTTTAAAACCCAAGCTGACAATTTTTAAAAGGTGACAGTTGCCTTATATAGATCAAATTCGATGCCTTTACTTAGCCTGCCACCATTTCAAGAGCTTTGTCAAACATTTCCCATTTTCCCAGTAAAAGTAGAACAGTAGAACATTAAAGATCCCTCTTTACAATGTTATTTCTTTGTTCAAATGTGCTGATTGAGCTTATTTACTTTAGCTCTTCACTTCCAAATGCTCATTGCATTTTATAATATAAGCTAATTTTAGTAATCACAGTGTCTCTCTGTAGCACCGGTAGGTAGAAAATTGCCTTCCTATTTTCCAGCTAAGTAACTGAAAAAAAAAAAAAAGAGTAAGTCACTTTTCCCAGGTCACTCAAATGAGAAAGAGCATAAATACCTAAACAGAATTTATGACCAAAACACCTGCAACTTCTAGAACACATCTCATAACTCTTCTGAGTTTTCCTTTTGCTAACTTTGTGTAAACAGAATTCCCCTAGTACATAGTGCTTAAAGGTTACAGGAAACTTTAATATGCATTAGTACACATAATCCCCACAACCACGTGAAGGTGGATATTTTTATCCCATCTTGCTCATGAGGAAAATGGAAGCTTGAAAGAGATAAATTGACTTTTTCAAGGTCAAATACACGGTAATTGGCAGAGCTGGGATTGGAGTTCAAGTAGACTCAAAAACAGCATGCTTTCTTCACCCCCATTACTACAATTACCTTTTTCTGAGTCCTTGCGGTCTCTGCCAGTAAAAGCATATTTCATTTTTCAAGGTCTGACTCAATGCCACCTGCTCCACAAAGTCCCCAATGCCCTCATGTTCCCACAAGGAATCTGCATACAATTCTGATATGTGGCTTATCTCTTTTTCTAGAATGAAGCAGTAAAGGACTGGCTGGCTGTGCATATAGCACTTGGTCGAAGAATACAGATTGAACAAATGGATGAACTAATGAATGGAATCATTAACTAAGGGAAACAATTATTTGTTTTCATTTTTACATAACAACAGTTACAATAGTTGACAATATGTTTAGAATATTTTCTGGCCTCCCCTCCAAGAAAACGTATGTAGGAGGATCTACTCTGGCCTGAGTATAGGAGAAGGCAGGTCTAATGCTCAGCTGTGGCAGAGAGAAGGAGGGGAACTAAGTCCCAGTCTCAAGTGAGGGTAGTCTGGGAAGTGTGGCAGTTCTGACAATTCCGTTCTAAGGGAGCAGGCGGGGGGGATCCTGGGTTCTACAAAACTGTGCGTACTCTACTCGCAACAGAAGCTTGTCAACCAAGCTTTTTTTTTTTTTGAACCAAGAAAAGTTCTTCCTGTCTTAATAAGTTATCTGAAAAGGGTCCCAGACTATTCCGTGCATCTAAATTCCCCTCCATGTCTGCCATCTCAGTCAGGCAGAAGTTAAGACAGAAGAAACATCACTTGTTTGTGACCTTATTATACTTCGGTCTTTGGGGGCCGGGACAGTGTCTTGATTATCATTATATCACCAGAACAAAGCAAAGTGCCTGACACTTTAAGCATACTTAATACCTCTCAAAAAATAAATAAACAACCAAAACCCAGACTACTGTAGCAGCAGGGGCCGCCTGTGCCAGTCTATTTTGTTCTCTTCTCAAAATGCTTTGCAGGATGAGATTAGTTTAATAATTTCCCATGGTACAGCATCTGCCCTTCATCTGAAAGAGGGTGAAGCCTTATTTGTCAGCACTCATAGAGTGATTTGTCTTTCAGATGCTGACTTGCATTAACTTAACTCTCAAAACCAATAAAGTCAGAGGGACAACTGATTTATTTTAGTATAAAATTGACTTGATTCAGTTTCTCAATTCTAGCTGGCACATATCTCCCAGAAAACAAAATATATGGGAAGTCCAAATGTAGTCCAAATGTTCTTGAATGTGAATACAACGGGAAACTTGGATATTCATAAAAAACCACCATCTTACCACAAGGAGGTTCTTGCTGAAAGTGGTAGAAAGTCAAATTCATCGGCCAAATGGCTTTTTTACTCACCAGACTGTGTCAGCATGGATCTAGTCCCTACTACCTCCTCCACTCTTTTTTTTCCTTTGTCCCGAAAGCTGTTAGTGCTCTCCTTTGATACATTCATCTGTTTTTTAAAATCTGTGTTAATGTATTGCACTGGCTTACTACCAAGTCTTGCAGTAGAAGTCTGCCTCTTTGGCAGCTTTGAGCTTTCTCACCTCTATTGACATTAAAATTTTACTCTTAGGGCATGGAAGGCAATTAGGCTTACCTCATTTCAAAGTTCCTAGGGAAAGCCCCACTGTATCATGATGTCATAGCAAGAATTAGATAAAAAGAACAATCGATAAGATAAAAAGTGATTTTGAGTGGCCTTTACTGAGTAGCAAGTCAAAGTAGCACATTGCTAAGAGAATCGTAATTGCTAAGGAGCCTGATCCCGTGGTGATCGCCTGGTCTCACAGGTGAGGCAGATGACTCCACCTGCAGGCAGGCCAGGCACACCTGCATCTGTGATCAGGCAGTCTAAGTTCTTGCCCCACATTCTGGGTTTCTGTGCCCCTTGTTTCAGCGCCTGCTCTCTCTCTCTCTCTCTCTCTCTCTCTCTCTCTCTCTCTCTCTCTCTCTCTCTCTGTCAGAACTCTTACAAGAGTAAGACAGGTGGGCATCTCATATTTCCATGAGACTGTCTCCAGCAAGTCCTCCAGATACTCAGTGAGACAAGGGACACAGGCAGCTTGACATAAGGGAGGGACCTGGGGGAATACATACTTGGGCCTCACTTTTCCCCTGCTCCCTTCCTAACCTCCCTCTAACTTCCTCCCCCCTGCCCCTTAAGGCAGAGAGCAAGGAGGAGAAGGATCCAAGGGGCAATAGAGGATATCCGACAAAGCAGAGAAAAATACAAACAAGTAGTGGTAATTTGGTCAAGTCCCTTTACTAAAATTCAATTTATTTATTTCTTTAGAATAGGAATAACAAGAGCTACACAATTACTATAATAATTAAATGAGCTAGTTCATGGAACAGTGCTTTACAAAGCACCTTGTGCATAGTAAGTTAAGAGCTTTAAATATGCCAGCTCTCTTGCCGGTATTACCATTGCAGCCACTGCCACAACCCACTCACTTCTGCCCCCATTCACTTTGAACAATCCTTCCAGCTAAGACCCATCTTCCTGAGGCTGCATTCCTGTTCCTGAACCCTGGTTCGTAAGCAATGCTTCTTACCTGATGATCTTACTGAGTCACGCTGAATCCTTCTTCCTACTTTCCAGAGTCCGCATAATCAGGTTCCACTACTATTGTCACATCTTTGATTTTCCTGATGAAGAACTGCTTTACTAAATTGTCCACTGATGAATAGAGCTACGCATGTTGAATATCATAGTCTTCTTACCAGACCATTAAGAGTAGGGGTAGGGGGAGTCCCTAGGTTTGGGACTTTCTAACTACATGTCTTTGTTCTTAACTGGCTACAGTTGACATAATCATATTCCAAGATATGACAAGGAGAAGAGTTGTATTTTTAAATCCTTTCTGCTATTAAGAACCATATGCAGTACTGTAGCATTTAAGAGTGACATTTAGAGATGAAAGGATGCACCATTAGGACTTATGCATCTGTACACAAATAATACAAATGCAGACACAAAACGCCTTGGTTAAATCCTGTTTTCTTCCTGCATCTGTGGTTTATGGGTGAAAGCTTCATTGGCCATGGAAACCATTTTGGAAGGATCATTACCAATTGAATAAAAGTTTGATAGTCAAAACATATTAGGTGATCGTTGGCCATAACTTACTAAAAATATGAGCATAAGTAGAGTAAAGCTGAGACTTGAGGATTATTCTGAGACTCTGAATACCAACAGTATATTTGAATCTAGTAATTTACTGTTGCTAACTTAGTATAGCTCTATGAAGCACTTTAAACTCTATTGCTGGCTGGAGTAGTCATTTGATGGGTGAAAGTTTTTGTTTTATTGTCCAACATGTTTATATTGTTTTCTTTCCTTTGCAACAAGATTCAACTATTCCCTTTCTATCCTTAAAACCCTGCTCTTCTCTGTCTTCCTTGGGTGTTAGGAAGTAATTTAGAAAATGATTTTGGTTTTTTTAAATATTTTATTTATTTATTTTTAGAGAGAGGAAAGGAGGGAAAAAGAGAGGGAAAGAAACATCAAGGTGTGGTTGTCTCCCGTGCACCCCCTACTGGGAACCTGGCCTGCATCCCAGGCATGGGTCCTGACTGGCAATCAAACCGACAATCCTTTGGTTCTCAGGCCGACACTCAATCCACTGAGCCACACCAGCCAGGGTGATTTTATGTTTAGTATTGTGCCTCCCTCTCCCCCACCCCTGCCAAATGAGGCAGAAAGGCGAGCTGTGACCTAGAAGCAAGTAGAAAGCTGAGCTGCCTTTGGAGTGAGGAAAGGGTGAACCTAAATAAGACATTTATCTCTTAAGGTGGGTGTGCCTAAATGGACATAATTTATACTCCAGGATTTTTTGGCTTGATTTAAATCCTTGTTCTACAGATAGTTTGCTTAGTGTAACATTACCTATGGAAGGTCAAATTACAAATTTTATTTGGGACTACTTAAATAATAACATAACAAAGGGTAGTCAGAGAGGTGAAATCCTCAGCCAATGTTGCTGATTCTTAGCCTAAAGCCTTGCATCTTGTGTCTTTGCCAAACTTCAAATGTGGCCTGTGATATAGACCAGAAACAAAAAAAGAACCATGAATTGTATTGATGCTGTGACTAACACTAAGATCATATCCTTTTAAAAAATGTAAAACAGCATTAACATTTTCTTTAGTGTTAGATAAACAACATGGAGGAATAAATGAATTTGAGTATTCAACTCTGGAGGAAAATGGCTCCTTCAGCCATTTGTAAATCCTGCAGCCATTCTTTGGTCTGTTGGTTGGGGGTTTTAAGAGATGGATGATCACCCGATACTGGTAGGACTCCCCCAGAGGCACGCAGAAGCGCTGCTCACAGTGTCCCAGTGGATCACAGAATCTAGGGGAAAATGCTTTCCTACACCACTAAACTTGTTCTTCATAATGTGGTACAGCACCTGGACACTAATTAGCTGTGAGATATTGGACCATTCATTCAGCCTAATTCTTCAACTGGAAAATAAGAGATTTGGGTAAGATGATCTTATAGCCCCTTACAAAATTAAATTATGAGATTCTGGGGTACTTGTATTAAATACCTGACTACCTCAGGAATATCAGGACATTCAAATGAACTGAAGTTTATTGTCAATCTCAAACAATTTTAACAATTGTATGTTGTATTTTTGGTGGACAATTTGGTTGACAATTTTTTTAACACTCATCTAAGTTTCTTCAAGAGATAAAAAGTGCTCTTTTTAGAAAGTCACACTTTCTTATTTTCAGTTTCCAATGAAATTTAAATGGTGTGACAAACATTAATTTTATGTTCTTTTCTCTAGCCATTTTCTCCTCCTCCTCCCTTTAGTCATTATATTTCTTTCATGTCACTTCTCATCAGTTTCCTAGAATTGTCTATGCAGAATTCCGTTCTCATAAATGAAATAAGTGGCTTTTCAATAACCAAAGATTCTCAGTTCCAATGCATGTCTCACCATGCTTTGGGACAAGTCACCCCAACACCTGTGTTCTAGTTGAGAATCCCTGAACACAAGGCACTCTATCCTACAATGACCTACACAGCCTGGACACGTGTTGTAGAGATAAACATTTATTCATTGTAGGTGCTCCGTGGAAGACCGTGACTTTCTGTCCCGATTAGATCCTTTTTCCTGAGAAATCTGAACACAAAGAACAGAGAGGCACAGAAAATAGAGTGGCACAGAAGAAAACACATATGGAGAGTTTACATTACACGGGGGCCATTAGACAGGAGTAACCATGAGTACACGAAAGCCAGAAGGTAGCCTGATCCAGTCAACAGCAGAAACAGAAGTAGAGAAAGCAAGTTCATAGGTACAGATGGCAGAATTGTGGTTACCATGGGGAAATGGGGTCAGGCAAGGGTGAAATGGGTAAAGGGTGTCAAACACATGGTGACAGATGGGAACTAGATTTTCGGTGGTGAGCGCACAGTAGGGTGTGCTGATATTGAATTATAATGTACACCTGAAATTTATGTAGTATTATTAACCAATGTTACCTCAATAAAATTAATTACTTAAAAATAAGTAGAGAAAGTATTGCAGAGAGAGTACAAAACTGAGTTGAGGAAATAATTCATCACTAGAATTGTTAGACCACTAGGGCAGCTTGAATTCTTACTGATTTCCAGTTCTTCATGAGGCCCTACTATGTATCTGCTGAGACTTTGTTCAATGCTTGCTGAATCCTCGGTGAATCCCACCACAAATTCATATTATACAAAGAAACCCTTCTGTTTCTGCAACCTGAAAGAACTTGACATAGGCAAGCTTCAAAAAAATTGACCTGTTGTATCTGGTCCAAAACAGGTTTATTCCTGAATATACAAAAGCCTAGTACATGTCAGCAAGGGTAGGCAGGCAGAAGGAAGCGATGGTAGCGTTCACATCAGTCTATATTAAGGTTTTAGTAAAGTTTTAGTAAACAGTTAAGAGGTCAAGGAATCTAAAACCAAAACTAAAGTTTTATCTGAGATAAATACGTACAAATGGCATTTACTCATGCTACCCCTGTTCATTATTTGCAGGAATATTCAAGATTGAGGTAAAATAATATTATTTTTTAAGATTTTTTATTGTTATTCTATGACAGTTGTCCCAATTTTCCTCCTTTCTCTCCGCCGCCCATCCCACTCCCCACTCCCACAGTCAATTCCCGCCCTGTCGTCCATGTCAGAGAGCTAATGCTATTACTTTCATGAGCCCCTGGTATCAGCAGTACAGTTTATCATTTCATACCAGAGACTGTCAGAAGAACTGTATATATTAGACTACCGAATGCTTACTCTGTCTACTGGTTGTTGAAGTATTTATCGGCATGTTAATTAGAGTCCTGTTTATGAGGCTGAAAGAGCTCAGGACCAATTTCTCACTAGCTCCTGTTGGTGGGCATAGTTTCCAGAAAAGCATGGTTGTGCACAGCTGGTGTGCACCTTGTAGATCAGCATTAATACTGTATTCATTTTATAGCTAGCAGCAGTTTTGAAGGCGATATCTTTCTGAAACAGTGGATTTAGTACAAATAGCAATGCAGCTATGATATGGTTGCTCCGTTCTATCAAGTGGAAAACTTTAAAAGGAAAACCTGTGTGATTTGAATATCCTTGTAAACCGTGTTTAATGCACCTTTAAATGAAAGGAGAGGGGTTGATCACAGAAGCAAAAGCATTCAATATATTCCTCGCCCTGATCCAATTCAAAGTAAAACTCATGAGATATCAGGAGAATGAAAGCCATCATTTGAAGAGCTTTCAGGAACCAAGGAGCCCAGAACAATATCTGATGCATGGGAAAAAGGGAAACATTTTCTCCACTCTGATTTATTATAGTTTGTCAGTCAGGCAGTCGGCCAAACAGCAGATTTATTTGTTTTGCCCAGTATAATTGCTAATTTGAGGATGAATGTATTTTTCTTTTTCCTTCAATCCATTTTCTCTTATGTTTAATCTGGGATTCAAAGCAGGAGGGATTAAGATCATGCTTCCCTCAGAGTAAAAGATGAGCAGTTTTCCATGTCTATAGGTCTGAGCAAGATGCAACTGTAGCTGCTGACCAATTCTATTTACGTATTTGGAAAGATGTATGGCTCTGGATGGATTTTAAAATCCGTCAAGGGTCAGTGCCATTTACCCATTTAATTACACCACCAGAGGTGTGGCAAAGCCTTATAACAGTGTCTTGCCCATGGCCATCAGTGCTCTGTCCCCAAATGGCCCTTTCTATTGCATCTTCCCCATGGTTCACACAGTGTCCTGCGATTTACATGAGAGATGAAAGATTTGAGAAGCATGAGGTGATGCTCACAGCATCACTTGATTGATAGACCTGTGAACATTGGTAATCCTGCACCTCGGTGGTGTTGAAGGCCAAGGAAGTATTTTCTAACTCTGCCTTTTAATCTTCGACATCTCACCAAGAAAGGCAATTTAGTGCTAAAGAGAACCGTAAAATATTGGGATAGAGATAGGATGCAGAAAATAAGGAGAATGGCCATTGATAAAATGCCATTTTTTTCTGTGATAAATTTTCACCTTACTCTGAATACCCAACTGACCAGGTCAAGCTAAGAAAAGCTGCTATCAAATGGGGAAAAAATCGCAGAGTTCTTGGCGCGCTTTTTTCTTGCTGCTACACAAGAGTGGGGATTTGTCAAAGGTCTTAATAAAACAGAACAAAGACAGGAGTCCACAGTGGCACTTTTGGTTTGCAGAGAAATTTTGTTTCTCCCTCTATCTTTTCTCTATCACTTAACTTTTTATTTTAGTGAATTCTGGTTAAAATAAATATCAAAAGAATGTATGGCCTAACAGGAGTACATGAGAAAGAAAAAAGAAGATTGAAGCCAAACTCTGTCCTCTCTAGGCTTGAGAATATTTTTTTATCCAGCTCTATCTTTTGTTCTTTTGTTTCTTCACTACAGCTCAGCATTAGAAAATACACCCATAAAGAAAAGGACTTAATATTTCTTGTCCTGATTTAACACTTGTCTTGTCAAAGATGTTCCGCCAGACACCGTGGAGGGCAGAAGAAAAATGGCGATCGCATACTTGCCTTCCAGACTTCTCAGATTATAATGTAAATGACAGACTAAGGTAGAAGGGTGATATGGTCTTTAGCATGGAGAACAGGTGCTGAAAAGGTTGAATCTCACATGCAAGATTCAAGAAGGCTAAATAGAAAAAAAAATAAGCAAAACATTAGAAGATAGAATTTGAAAAACAGAAAGAGAAATAGACCACCTGGTACAAAGAGAAGGCATATGAAAAAATTTAAAAGTATTTACCCAGTTAAAGAGTTAACTATTGATGCAATATAAAGCAAATTTAGAGGAGAGCATCTTTCTGAAATGTTAACAGCAGAGTGTTGGTGGGATGTGAGGGCAAATATTGGAATTTAAGGTTGTAAAGAGAGACAGTAACCCACCTCGGTAGAGTGTTGTCCATCATGCTGAGGGGCCGTGGAAAGTCATGGAAGACAGGATCAGTCTAGAAGACCCACTCCAAAAGTCACCTCTGGTAGCACTGTTGGGAACGGACAGGAATGTTCAGTGTCTAATGGCAGATGCCAGTTAAGTGCTATAGTTCTGCTAATTTTCAGTAAAATGTCAAAAATAACAATTCCATAGTACGTTAGAATTTACAAAGTTTTTTCACACACTTTCACATTTGAACGCTGCTTGTTATAAATGCAGAAAGGCAGCAATAAAATAAAGCATAGACGTGCGATATTTAGGGATGCTTTAGATACTGAAGGATTTGACTACCGCTTGAATATGGACAAGAGAAAACTGTCAAAGGACTTTGGTCTGAGCTGAGAGCTATACCGCATCATCAACACCACCCGTATTTTGAAGACAGGCTGAGTGATAAGCCCTGTGCTGAGAATTTGTATTAGATGATCTTATTGAATCCTCTCCATAACTATATGTAGTCGTTCCATTTTATAGATGAGAAAACTGAGGATATGGAGCTATTAAGTAATTTGTCCAAGGTCATGTAAGCTAGCAAGTGACGGAGCCAAAACTTGTTTGAATCTGAAGCTGTCCACCAACATTAACGTGTAGCACCGTCCTTAATGCTGGCCAGTGTGGCAAGCATAGAAGCAAAGTCTTTGTTTATATCTGTATGTTTTATGTAAGATATGCAAATCTTATAAAAATTAATTTGGCTTTTTTAGGTTATTCATTATTTGATTCAAGGATAAACAATACTTTCTTTTAAAGTATTAGCCAGGAGTCTGTCAGATTTGATTATAATCACAACAGATCCCTTTTAAAGAGACTTGGCAATCTCTTGCCTCCTAGAATTTGATTAAAATGGTGCACAAATAACGGGAAGCTTTTCTGCCAAGATACTGTATCATCATGATAGAGTCACCTTCACTCTCAGACACTGGTTCCATCAAAAACCCTCAATCCTCAACTGAAAAAAATGTTTTTTCCTTTTACTACCTCGTCACGTATGACAGTGTATACATTCCCAAAGTAGTCATATGCAGTCACAAAGTCATTTTCAACATGTGTGACATTCGGCACACCTACGCAAACTATTGTGAGTTCCTTCTGGAGCCTAACTGAAACCCTTCTGCCCAGTGGGACCCCTTAGAGAGTGATTGCTTCAATGCACCAAGGGGGCCCTGGTGACATGTAGCAATTAATGACTTGTCCAGAAACGCCTCTCAATAGATTAAATCAAGAATAAGAACGAGACTTTCTAATGCTAAATCTCGTACAACATAGTTTTATATGTCTAAATGTGTACACTTCTGATGGGTTCCGTATACATTTTACAGATGCTGTGCTTGCAATCACAGGCTGCCTACTGAGAGTTTCTTTTCTTTATGTATTCGGTTGGCCAAAAGTTCATTTGTTTTGTCTGTAAGGTGGCTCTCTGGTAGCTCTTAGTTGTCTTTAACTTTGCTCAAAATAATTTTGTTAGATGGTATTATGACAGCTGTGCATTAAAAAAAAACTTATCAAATTGGTGAATTTTTGTGTCATTATTTTAATATTTGAAGATGGAAGAAATACTCAATATTTTTGTCATGGTATGATTTATTATTTCAAGAAAGGTAAAAACACGGTTAAAACACCACAAATGATTTGTGCAGTGTATGGAGAAGATGCTGGGACTGATTGAATATGTCAAAAGTGGTTTGTGAAGTTTCATGCTGGAGATTTCTCTCTGGACGATGTTCCACAGCCAGTCAGGTAGACCAGCTGAAGTTGATAGCAAACAAATTGAGACATTAATTGAGAACAATCAATGTTCTACCACATGGGAGATAGCTGACATAACACAAAATATCCAAATCAATAAAGTTATTGGTGAACATGAAAAATGTGTCTTTTATTTTACCGAAAAAAATAGATGGAGTTTTTGTACTTTATTACTTACACAATTATATTCTGTAGAGAGAGTTTGTATTTGAAACTGTCTATACAAAGAAGATTTAAAGCTGCAGAGTCATACTATTATGAGCATTTAGGGTTCCTAGTTAAAATGATAAAATCAGTCAGTCACAAATATTAAAAAAATAATGAGCTTTTTTTCACAAGTAGATATTACTATGACCCTTATCTCATCGTTCCCTTGTATTGGTGTGTTACTCATTTTATTCACAAATTTGTTGTTGAGTAAGAGAGGAAATAAACAACAGTCTGTATTAAAACTAATTCTTTCCGGATAAAGTATAAGCAGTGGGGGAAACCTATTTAGAGTATCATCTCTGTGGTTAAGCAAGAAATGAATTTGCTACAAAGGGTTGAAACATGCTCTGATAGAATTGAAGGTAATTAAAATCTAATGGTAGAATCTAACCATTTAAATTGCAACTTAAATTGCAATTTAAATTGGTCAAATAGGATTGAAACCAGAATACCTGACAACCTTAAACTGGGACTCTAAGAGATGGACTGTGTGCAAGTGAAATATTTGCTTACTCAAAATTGAAATAAACACTGTGTGAATGGAATGAAATGGTTTCTAAATTTATGTGACTTTTCATTTGTATAAAAAGATTGTTGTGAGGATGTCTTATGTAATGACAAAGAACAACTGGCATAAAATTAAAAGCTTTCGATAATGAACAAATGATGATTAGGTATTTGCTGTTTATGTAATCTTATTCTTGCAGGTATAGTTCATTACACAGAGTCTGAGGATGGGAGTTTTAAATTATCAAATTACATTTATTGCTGACTTGACCTAAGGCTGCATGGTTAAGCTGAACAGTTACTCCCTCCAAATGAAGACAACTTAAAGTTACAATGCATGTTTTCATATGTAATTATACCATTTTTACTAAAATATTAATAGATTAAAGTAGTTTGACACATGAAGTAAAAGAAATGCTGTTTCCATTTCTTACCGGAAATTAATAAAGTACAATAATAAGGAATCTAATGGAAGTTTAGAGAGATTACAACTCACCTAATTGAAATTTTTGCCCAGCATTTTTCCTCGCGATCAGTAATTCCCACTCCTTGGGAAGTTACCTACGGCCTTGGGTTCGACTTAGTTTTATTGCCAATCACCAGCTGCCCTGTGTTGTTGATGTGCCACCTCTGCATCTGTCACACTCCACGCTGTTCCGGATGACCAGAAAGAAGACTATCAGGCCTCGCTGGCAAATAAAATCTAGAGCTCTGGACAAGGCTGTGAACTGTAGAACTGTAATGCACTGAAAGGATAAAATACTACTAATAAAGACAGATATGGGTAAAGACCATTTTTATTTTCTATTTCAATAGCATCCTTTCAAATTAAAATTGTTTTCTAATTAAGGATTTGTTTGCTTGTCATATGTTTATACATACAATCTTCCCCATTCCACAAACATACATGAATTTTTTAAGAATTGTAGCTTCTTGTGCTTCACTTATAATAAAAAGACTCGGCCACCAAATAATATAATCATATAACTTCAAGGGAAATCATCATTTCAGAATGGAAACAGTTAAGAAAAAAGTTCCAATAGAAATTTTAAAAAAACTGGGTTTCTCTAAATTCGTTTTATAGAAATCATAGACAAACAGATATTCATGAAAAATGGTGCATTTATGTATTTTCCCATAAAAACAATATTTCCTATAGAAATTGAAAGCTGTGTTCTTAACAAGAGACTTGGCATAAAAGTAAACCTAGATTAAGTCAATGGTGTCATAAAAACAAACATAAAATTTTTCCATATATTTACCAGTAAAATTATGGTTGGAGTCCAATAAAATGAGTGTAAATATTCTGTACACATTGATTATACAAGAGGGCACTCTTTGCTATAAAGATAATGTGCTATACTATCAATTAAAAGTATTTAAATAAATATGCTAGCTATAATAAAAATTAAACATTTAATTAATGATATTTTTACTTGCCTTCTTAGAAATTTTGTGATTTAAATGGCCTGGGTCTCCAATTTCTGTCTAGGGAAGTTTGAAATGACTCTTTTTTTCTCTTCGAGTGATTACATCTTCACCTAATGATCCAAGCTGTAAGATGCTGAGACCGCTCAGCAGAATACAGAATGAGAGGTGCAGCTGAGAATAAGCATGGTTCTTACCCATGAGCACTGGGTCCCCTGAGGGCAGTCAACCATGGGAAATTCAAAATGAAACTTGAGACAGACTTAGACATGATTTGCACTGATATAAAACTCCATGGGGGAAAGGAGAGAGAAAAGGCCCGAAGGAGGAATCTTCCAGCAGCAGCTCATGATTCTAGTTTACAGTAGGGCAGGACGTGGGGAGCAGCTGATAGAAATAGAGGGGAGAAGGGGGCTATGCAGGCTGTCAGAAGAGGAAAGACTCGGTCAGGAATTAAAACTGAAGTCCAGTCATGAGATGTGACAAATTACAGGCGCGAGTGTAGTCTAATGGACACACAGATGTCCAGAGAATCCCCAGAGACCCAGTGGCAATGGGTCTTAGAAGTAACAAGACAAAACTTAAGACCCAGTGTCACTCCTGACAGAGAAGGGGCCCCTAACGCTGCCAGGTTTGTCTTCTGTTCTTCCAAACTGGATCCCCAGTAACCTGCAGTTCTGTGGCCTGGAGCAGGCAGGGACCCGCACTTCCCCCAACACACAGACACACAAGTGTTGCTCATTGACCCCGACACACAGGTGCTCAAATGTCGTTCAGTGCTCAAAACCAAGTTCTTGCTTTGGACTTTAGTCTTAGTGGTAGATAAACCTTCTTTCCAACAAATAACCTTGAAAATTCACGCCATATTTAAAGCAGTTTCTAGAGCTTTAGGTTAAGCTTTTGCAAAAGAAAAAAAACCTTGTGAATTTGGTCTGCTTATTTATTTCTTACTTTTTAAACCATTTGTTTTTCTCACTCATCTCATTCTTCTAAGAGCACTGAGGCTGCCAAAGCAAATACAGACAGAGGGCTGGGCATGTGTTTGGAAAAGAGGAGCGGTAGCTATTCTGCACTATCTCAAGGCTACGCTATCTGGGGAGGTGCTTATGGTTTGATTATACGTACATGGTCTTGAAGCTTTTCATTTCAGTTTTTGGGATCTCATTTGTTATTTTATTTAAAAAATTCTAACATAAATGAGAGGGAATTATTATTCTTGGTTTAGAGATTAGGAAACCAACTTGGAGAAGCACGAAGTGGTAAACGCAGATCAGTGCTTCAGATCCTTCAGACAGGATCTGTGCTCAATTCCTCTTGTATACTAGTGGGTCCTTGAAAGTATCGGCTACATGAAGGGATTAAGAGATGGTTTTCACCACCAAAGTACTATGTCACAAGAAACAAAAGTCAAGTCACAACAGGATGTTGAGGAATGAGGATAATAGTAATAGCTAACATGGATTGTGTCAGTCATTGAATAAGTACCTATATTCGTTTATTCCTTAGAACAACCGTGAAAGTAGGTTGTGTTACTTTGGATACTGTTCGCATGAGGAAACCACAGGATGTGCTGGGATCCAAAGCCAGATAGGCTGACACCACAGCCCCTCCTCTTAATCTCCTACCACCCTATCTAGTCAATAAAAACAAGTTAAGAATACAGAAATCGTAATAATGGCAAAGAGCAGGAGCGATAGTAAAGGAAAATCAGGCAAGGTAGATCTACTATTTGCTGGGTGCCAGGCTTTTAGGTAGATTATCTCTAGTCCTCCAACCTGGAAAGTTGTTACAGAATCTTCACTACATACGTAAGGAAGCTCCGTGACTTCCCTCAGGTCATGCAGCTAACAAATGGCAGAACTGTGATTCAAATCAGGTTTCTCTGATTACAAAGCACATACTGTTTTTCTATTATACAATATTGCAGAGACCACTTCCCTACAATCTAGACAACAGGAGTTTTCCGTGTGCAGGCTCAGTCTCAGCCCCTAAGGCATGTAGTGAAGAAGAGCAGAGGATCCTGGTAAGTGTATGTCTTGACCAAAGAACAGTCTCCATCTAGAAAGTCCATTCCCTTTAACTAAGCATATAAAGTACTGCCTCCAGAGAGCGAATACAGAGCCTTGATGAGGAAAGTACACACTGTACAGGCAAGTCTGCTGAATCAGCTCTGGTGATCAATAAGTGAAAGTGCAATCAATCAGGTTAAAACACTCTAGATAGATGTCGTAACAGAGGTACATGGTCTGGCACTTTCATTCCATTTTGGGATACAGAGATAATGACACATATCTATGGTGATCTCTTTTCAGCTCCCTGAATTTGTCTTAAATCTTATTCCAGAGCAGTGGTTCTCAAATGTTAACATACAGCAGAATCAACCATAGGGCCTGGTTAATAGAAAATACGGGGCTCCCCGCCCTGCATTTCTGATTGAGTAGGTCTGGATTGGCTTCTGAGAAATTATGTTTCTAATAAATTCCCAAGTAAGACTGGTGGTGCTGGTCAGGGGACATAGACTTTGAGAACTATGGTTCTAGAGTTATTGCAAGTTTCTAACTTCTTTTACTCCAGACCAATGTTGGCTACAATATGATTCCAGCTCTCAGGAATGAGCGATCTGATTTACAAGCAAAGTGCTCAGTTCCTTGACTTCAAGTAAGGTTCCAGGAAGTTCTAAGTACTGATTTGCAGAGTGTATGCATTTTGTAATGAGTTCCACATTTTCCCTGAGCATAGAAAGCACAGACATAGATGAAAACTAAGATGAAAGTTAAAAACAATCGTGCCTAAACCTTTGTGACTTATGTATAGGTCCTCAAAACTGTTCTGTCCTATGTGGTGAGGATTCCTCAGGGCAACCCTGTATAATCATTATAATCTAGAAAGTTTCACCTAATCAATAATGTAGGGCTTGTTCATTTTTCATCCAATAATCAGGTAGAACTAAGGTTTTGCTCATGTTTTACAAATTATTTTTTAAAAACTAATTCTCATAGCTTCACTGTAAGCCTTAGAGTTTTATAGTTGTCAGAGCTCAGCTGGAGAAAGTTATGACTGCCTGTTTCATTCTGACAGTTCCTCTGGAGCAATTATTTAATGTGAGCATTATTTAAATGTGAGGATAGCGTGAATATATCTTGGCGTAGTTTTTAAAATTTAGTCTCAACATCTTATCTTCCATCTACATTTAAAACAGCACATTATTCTTTGTTTCTTGACTTCCATTTAGAGTTAGCGCAGAGTTTAGATATTGGGGGGAATCATTTAAGCTGAAGAGCAAAAGATACACATTGATGTGCTATCTTTGGCTCTGTTATTTCCTTAATCCTACACGAAGAAAGAAAAATGCTGATTTTAAGCTGAGGCAAAACATGATTCTTTTTGAACTATACAGTTGGCAATTTAGAAAAGAAACTACCATTTTTAAAGCCTTATTTCAAACCCTCTGGGTATGTATAAAGTTACTTTCACTGGTTTCCATTTTGAGGAAAGATCCATTTTTGAAGAAAAATTAACTCAAGAAGTTAATGAGTTAGTGGAGGAAAGGTGCTGGATCTTTATTCCTCAGACCTGCAGGAATTTGGACGTTGGAGTTTTATTTACAATGGTGTCCTGGCCATCTATTCTAAGGTAAGGGCAGAAACAGAAAGAGTCCACAAAGCAATTATCACTGTTCCGATGGGGAGATGTGATAAGGTAAAAGTGCATAGAAAATAGTTGCTTCAAACCATGGGTAGTGGTGGAGTAAAAGGGGGTAATCCGGAGAATATCTGTATGTCTTTTTTACAGGCCATTTCTCTCAAGAATTGACAGGCAGTGGCATTAGACTCATTCTGCAAATTGCCCGTATGGACAAATCACATTGGTTATATGCAGCTTTGCTGAGCTCTGAAGGGCAAGAGAAAAAGAGATTATTTGTGAAATAAAAAAATAACCCTGGCATGGTATTTTTTTCCTTGGGGTGAGAAGGAAAATGTCTGGATATTGTTTTCCAGCCATCAACTCCAGAGAGCATGGGCGAACATAATGTTCATTGTCAATATAACGAAGATGATGATGCTTTTTAACCATTTCCCGGAGCAGAAACTCATTTTCAGTGTGAGCTTGGCTGTGTGACAATAACAAATGCCAGCGTATAAGAAAAACAAATGTGCAAAAGAAAGACAGTGAGTCAGACAGCTCATTCATTGCCACCCATAGAAGCCAGAGTTTGCAAAACTCTGCTGAGTACCTGCCCCTTGTCTAATCTGAAGTGCATTGCAGACCCTTTGCGTGTTGAGTACAAAGTTAGAATTGTTTAGGAATAAACAAAGCAGTCGCATTTTCACTACGTCTCAGAAAAGTTTGGATTTCTATTTTCTTTGTGTATATGCTTATTAGATTAGGTATAAAGAAATTTTTTTCAGTAGATGAAATTACATAAAGTTGAGAATTGATGCAATTATCTCAATAATACAGATAAAACACTTTCTTCAACTTCTAAATTACCAGACAACTAAAATTGTTTCTGATTTAAATTAGCTGGATATTTTCTTTTAAAAAGAAAACATGCTAGACAGTAGTATAAAAAGATTAATAATAAAACCAACTATTTTTCCTTACTGACCAAAGCTATCATTTCTATCAATTTCCCTCCTGGCTTATTTCTGTGTGAGCTCATTTTATATACACAGTTCTTTATCCTGCTCTTTTCCTTTCAGATTGCAGCATAAGCATTTTCTCATTTAGTAAAAATGTTTATAACTGATTTTCAATGTCTATATATTCTTATATCACAGAAGATTACCATAATACATATAAGAATTCTGCGTTTGGGAACATTATGTGGCATCTAATATTTTTTATAGAAAATAATACAATAAACATCCTTGTCCAAAACACAATTATCTAACATTTTAAAGCTATGGGTAAATGATGACACTACTGGGTAACATAGGTGTAGGAGAAATCCTCTGATGCCCGCTGGCCTCATTGTCATGCAGAGTAAAAATGGTATTTCCCAGATGCTCCTGCTGGTAGCCTGACCATGTGACTAAGTTTTTGCCAGTTGGAATATGAGACAAAGTGTCCTGTGGCAGCTTCCAGAAAGGTTCCTTAGACTATTGGGATCTGCCCTTGGCCTCTATTTTTGGAACTTACTACATTTTGGCCCATAAGCCTACAGTACAGCGATTGTAGAGTATGAAATAAGATAAATTATCATTATGTATCTATTGACAAACTGGAAAAAAGCATTAAACTTTTAATATGACTTTTAATGATAGACAGTGTGTCACCTCTATTTAATTTGTATTTTGAGAGTGTAGGCTATGCAAATAAAACCCTGATTTATCTTTATAGTATTTAAGAAAGATTACTGGGTTCAATTTCTCTTTCAATGGGCATCATTCTTTGCCATCTAATTTTAGAAACAACAAAATATTTGTTACAAAACAATAGTTTTTAAAAAACAAATCAGTCCAATTCCCAAGTAGTAAATAATTTTCAAAAAGTACTGTATTTCCTCTAGGGTAATTTTTCACTGTACTCAATTATTTGCTACTGTAAAAAAAAGTTACAAACTACATAAAAGAGGAGAAATAGCTTCAAGACCTGTACAACTTTGAGGCAGAGTTGTGTGAATTGTCCAACCACAGCTCTCCCAGGCTCTTCCAGTATGACAGGGTTATTGAGTAACGGATTCCACTCTGGGCAATGCTAATACAGCTACGCTCCAGATGAGAACGAACCTCAAAACTTAAGCCACGTTGCCTTTGACTAAACTTCCATATAATGACAGCACTTCCTTTTCAACAGAAAATGAAAGAAAAAATCAAGGTAATTATACCGGCAATTTTAGTAAAATAAGGAATATCCAGATACTGAGGCAAAAAGGAATTGCAGGTTTGAATATGCAGATAACAATCTGAGCTCTCAATTTCACTTTGCCAACAAAGCATTTTTTCAAATATAGTTTACTGAGAGGAGATTTCCAAATATTATGTCTAGTGCCCATAAGTAGAAAACCCCCAAACCAATTCCCTCCTTGCTACCTCAGTAACATGTGGCATTAATCAAGGCTTTTTTTTAAACGTTTTTTTATTGTTGTTCAAGTACAGTTTTCTGCCTTTTCCCACCACTCTAACCCTCCCCGCTCCCTCCCCTGTTTCCACCTCCCCCTCCACTTGTTATTGCCCATGTGTCCTTTATAATTGTTCCTGTAAACCCTTCAACCTTTCCCCCCATTATCCCCTCCCCTCTGGTCACTGTCAACCTGTTCGCAATTTCCATGTCTTTGACTATACTTTGCTTGCTTGTTTGCTTTGTTGATTAGGTTCCTGTTAAAGGTGAGATCATATGGTATTTGTCTTTCACCACCTGGCTTATTTTGCTTAGCATAATGCTCTCCAGTTCATCCATGCTCTCCCAAAGGGTGGGAGATCTTTCTTTCATTCTGCTGCATAGAATTCCATTTTGTAAATGTACCATAGTTCTTGGATCCACTCATTTGCTGATGGGCACTTAGGTTGCCTCCAGCACTTGGCTATTGTAAATTGTGCTGCTATGAACATTCGGGTGCATAGGTTCTTTTGAATTGGTGTTTCAGGATATAATCCTAGCAGTGGAATTGCCGGGTCAAAAGGCAGCTGCATTTTTAGTTTTCTGAGGAAATTCCATACTGTTTTCCACAGTGGCCACACCAGTCTGCATTCCCACCAACAGTGCATTAGGGTTCCCTTTTCTCCACAACCTCTCCAACCTTTGTTTGTTGCTTTGTTTATGATGGCCATTCTGACTGGTGTGAAGTGGTATCTCACTGTGGTTTTAATTTGCATCTCTCTGATGGCTAGTGATTCTGAGCATCCTTTCATATGTCTCTGGACCCTCTGTATGTCCTCCTTAGAGAAATATCTGTTTAAGACCTTTGCCCATTTTTTAATTGAGTTGCTTTTCTTCTCAGGCTGGAGTCATGTGAGTTCTTTATGTATTTTGGAGATCAAACCCTTATCTGAGGTATCATTGGCAAATAATCAAGGCTTTTTTAATTAATAGTTCTCCTGTGTTATTCAAGTTTGCAGTGACTGAGGCTGTTTACCAATAAGCAGGCAAGATAGTCTCACAAACATGAAAATATAACTTACGTTTATTCAGTTTACACTTCATTTGAGCCTCTGGAGGAGACAGACCACCATCATGAGAAATACAGGCAACAGCTACCAAAGATTCTGCTTTTGTCTCCTACCAGTGAACTCGTTCCCACTGAGAAGGTGTCTCTCCTCACAGTGTCCAGCACTTTCCTGTTTGCATTGGCCCCTCTTACCTCTGCTGTGCTGTTTTCTGCTCTTTACTGCTTCTGGCCTGTTGTCATCACTGATGTCATCCTTCACTGTGCTCCAGGGACTATCTTGCAGGATGTGGGGCCGTTAGCACTGCGAAGCCAGGCCTCCTTCTGCCTTGTTTCCCCTGAGGATGTTGATGACACCTTGGGTGACTTCGGAGCTCGTCACTGCACCCCAGCTGATGCCCCTGTCTTTTCTCTGTCGGATCTACCGTACTTTGTCATGTATAATGTGCATCCATATTTTTGGCCCATACTTTCAGGGAAAAAGTTTTTTCATTTTAATTTTTTAATTTCATTTTTATTTATTTAAATTTGGATACTTGTTTTTTGTATTACAAAGGAATTTTAACATTTGTTTTTGAACATATTATGGTACAAGAGATTTTATATAACAAATCTTTACAAAACACAAGGACAGATACAAGGTATTTTGATCACTACCCATGTATAATACACATCCTTATTTTTCTCCCAAAAATTTGGGCAAAAGGTGTGCATTACGCATGGCAAAATACAGTATTTAGTTAGCTAATGTAAAAGAGAACCTCTGCTCATCAGCCCCTACCTCCAGACATTAAATATTTCAAAATCATTTTAATTGTAGACTCTCAAATTTTGTAACATTTTAACTTACCCATTCCCTTATTATTCGCGGGTTGACTAAGACTTGGTTCTCAGCAGGGTGATACATATTAATGATGGGGTTACAAGTTTGCCAGCTGTGATGATTCATTTTGTGTCAATGTGACTAGGCTGTGGGTTGCCCAGACATTTGGTCAAACATTATTCTGGGTGTGTCTGTAGGGTTGTTCAGGATGAGACTAAAATTTGAATAAGTGAGTAAAGCAGATTGCTCTCCCTAATGTGGGTGGACCCCATTAATCAGTCGAAAGCCTGAATAGACCAAAATGGCTGACCCTCCCATGACCAAGAAGATATTCCTGCTGCCTGACTTTTTTAGGCCGGGACAGAGACTTATTTCTGTGTTGGACTCAGATATAAACAATATCTCTTTTTGGGTCGTGAGCCTGATGGCTTTCTGACGGGAAATTCTCGTACACCACCAGTTCTCCTGGGTCCTGTTGACTACAGAATGTGAGACTTGTCAGCCTGCATCACCACGTAAACCAAGTCCTTAAAATAAATCTCTTTAGATACATCCTGTTGGGTCTTTTTCTCTGGAAAATCCTGACTAATACACCAGCTAACTCTGGTATTTGTTTTGACTACTACCCAAGTATATATTTTTTTCTAAACTACAAATTGGGATTATTTTATATTAAATGTCTTCCCACTAGTAAATAATTGAGGGATCTTATTCTCAACAGCAATTTATCTAGGATCAGCTTGCCTTTTTTCTCATAAATATGGAATGAAAGCAAATGTGTGTTGGCCTAATAGCCCCTACTGACATGATAGAAGGCTCTCCGTCTTGTTCCAATTCTCTCCTGCCAAGTGCTCTGGGAATCCCTCAAACTATTCCTCATATGTTTTCACAAACAAGTGCTCATTTCTCACTTCTAAAAGTTTACTGTCTTACATTTTCCACAGATGGCAATGCCCCTTCATGAACCATCATGTCTGTGATGTTTCCAATGCTAATTGCCCATTTTTGAGGACCCAGAGAAGTACCCACTTCTGTAAGATTGCATTCTGCCTGAGTGAGGAAACGGACTTCTCCTTGACTCTGTGTCATATCCCAAACAAGGGATGACAGTCCAACCCCGATGAAACTGCTGTAAGAAATGCAGCTCCAGGAAGAAGCTGAGCTCCTTGTCTATTCAGTTTTGACTTTCCCCTCGAAGTTTTAAAAAGTAGGCTCAGTTTTATTCAGAGCACAAACGCAAGGTAAAGGGTACTGTTTTCTCTATCCTAAGCTGAGCTCATGGATATGTGTCCTAACCAGCAAGCTCAACATGGAGGGAATGATCTTCATCCAGCTTCATTCCAAGATCGCAGCCCTTCCCTGTTGCACTAGCCAGCTTATTCTAAATTTAATCTTCCTTAAAAATTTGTGAAAGAGCAGGAAGGACAAATATCTTTTTTAAAAAGTCACTATTTGGGCAGGGAGATGAGAGGATGGAGGGATTCAGCAAAAAGGAAAAAGGACTCGGGGACATGGACAACAGTGTGGTGATTGCTGGGGAAGGAGGTATAAGGGGACTACATGGTAATGGAAAAAAATACAATAATGATTAAATTAAAAAGACACCATTTTAATGATATTCATTTACAATTATTTTATTAAACAATCATCTTTTACATGTCATCACACCTTACCCCTGAAGTGCAAAAACAGTCTGAGGTATTAAAACTGAGGAACCATTTGCATATATTTCATAAGGTTTTCACATGACAGTAACCAAAATATGTAATATAACTAAATACTACATACAAACTGCAAGCTTATAAGAAGGAAACTATAGGAAAAAATTAGGTTTCTCTTATTATAGCTCTAATTCTCCCACTTATGCTGAAAGGGTGGCAAAAAATAATAGTTACTTGCACAATGATATGCCTGTTGTTCAGT